>NC_091187.1:7110763-7185763 GCF_040958095.1 Procambarus clarkii
ATGTATGTTAGGGAATATTTGAAATGTAGTCTCGAAAAGTACACAACTGTGATAGGAAAATTAGGTCACATGGAGGAGTGGGTCTGTATACTATGGAAGACCTTGTATGCTCGGAGCTCCTTAACATTACAAATGAGGTGGTAGAGGTATTGGGATTAAAAATAGAGAAAATAAATTTAGTGATTATTCTAATATACAAACCGCCAGATGCAACGGCCGAGGAATTCACAGAACAGATAAACAAAATGGAGAACTCGATACCTCATATTATCTTCCTAGGTGACTTCAACTTGCCTAGTCTAAGATGGAGAATAGCAAACAATAATATTATACCAGGAAATTTATCGAGACCTAACCACTCAGCTTCCTGGCAATACGTTAGTAATGAATAAATATGATATATTTACTCATTATAATGTTGGTGCTGAATGTACAACACGAAAAAACATAATTTTAATCTGAAAAAGTATCTTTTTATAAAGAAATTAGACGAAAATAAAGAGCTGGTGACGCCAAATCAAGTCGACGATCCAAGCGTCGGTTAGGTTAAGTTAGGTCAACCTAACCTAACATATCATATTTATTCATTACTAACGTATTGCCAGGAAGCTTTGTGAAGCTTGTGTAGCTTGTGGTAGCTTGTGGTAATTAGACGGACCCTCATTTTAACAGAAACTTGGCTAAGTAAAGACTATACCCAACTCTACAACTTAGCTGGTTATAAAGGCATTCATAATTGCAGGCCTAGTAAAAAAGGAGGTGTTATACCAAAACAGATGCAGAACTAGGAAACAGGATTTCTTCAACAGAAATTTTGAAATTGTTCACAATTTTTGTTACACCAAAGATGGAGTATGCAGCAGTTGTATGGTGCCCATATCTTAGAAAACATTTCAACAAACTGGAAACGGTGCAGAGACATGCCACTAAGTGGCATTAACTAAATGCCATTAAATATGCCAAATATACTACATAAATATACATACTACACATGCACAATAATTGTCCTGGGTCCAATGTCCTGGGACCTCTGATATTCATAATATATATATATATATATATATATATATATATATATATATATATATATATATATATATATATATATATATATATATATATGGCCATCAACACACCTCCAGCTAGGGCCACCAACACACCTCCAGGGCCACCAACACACCTCCAGGGCCACCAACACACCTCCAGGGCCACCAACACACCTCCAGGGCCACCAACACACCTCCAGGGCCACCAACACACCTCCAGGGCCACCAACAATCCTCCAGAGCCATCAACACGCCTCCAGGGCCATCAACACACCTCCAGGGCCACCAACACACCACCAGGGCCATCAACACACCTCCAGGGCCACCAACACACCTCCAGAGCCATCAACACACCTCCAGGGCCACCAACACACCTCCAGGGCCATCAACACACCTCCAGGGCCACCAACACACCTCCAGCGCCACCAACACACCTCCAGGGCCACCAACACACCTCCAGGGCCATCAACACACCTCCAGGGCCATCAACACACCTCCAGGGCCATCAACACACCTCCAGGGCCACCAACACACCTCCAGGGCCACCAACACACCTCCAGCGCCACCAACACACCTCCAGGGCCACCAACACACCTCCAGGGCCACCAACACACCTCCAGGGCCACCAACACACCTCCAGGGCCATCAACACATCTCCAGGGCCATCAACACACCTCCAGGGCCACCAACACACCTCCAGGGCCACCAACACACCTCCAGAGCCATCAACACGCCTCCAGGGCCATCAACACAACACCACCATCAACACACCTCCAGGGCCACCAACACACCTCCAGGGCCACCAACACACCTCCAGGGCCACCAACACACCTCCAGGGCCATCAACACACCTCCAGGGCCATCAACACACCTCCAGGGCCACCAACACACCTCCAGGGCCACCAACACACCTCCAGGGCCATCAACACACCTCCAGGGCCATCAACACAACACCACCATCAACACACCTCCAGCCAGGGCCATCAACACAACACCACCATCAACACACCTCCAGGGCCACCAACACACCTCCAGCCAGGGCCACCAACACACCTCCAGGGCCACCAACACACCTCCAGGGCCACCAACACACCTCCAGGGCCACCAACACACCTCCAGGGCCATCAACACACCTCCAGGGCCATCAACACACCTCCAGGGCCACCAACATACCTCCAGGGCCACCAACACACCTCCAGGGCCATCAACACACCTCCAGGGGCCATCAACACACCTCCAGGGGCCATCAACACAACACCACCATCAACACACCTCCAGCCAGGGCCACCAACACACCTCCAGAGCCACCAACACACCTCCAGGGCCACCAACACACCTCCAGGGCCATCAACACACCTCCAGGGCCATCAACACAACACCACCATCAACACATCTCCAGCCAGGGCCATCAACACAACACCACCATCAACACACCATCCAGCCTACCACCACAAGCTTATATATATACTACACATGTCTAAGAGCAAATAAAAGAAAACAGTTACCTTAACTATTGAAGATGCAGCAGGAGTTTGTGGATAAGCCAGCAGCAGTCCCTCTCGACACGGTTTTAAAATGGCGGCGACTACCACAACATGCAACGAGCCTAAAGAATGTCCAGCGCTAGCATTATCTAAACGCTATTATATATTATCAAGCAATACGGAAATCTAAAATAAAAAAAATGATACAAATAATTGTATTAAATATTTATTTGCAATTACAATACCTCGGGAATATATTTTTGCGTTAGCAAAACATATTAAGTTCGTATTTAGTTTAACTCATTTAAATTCTTTACAAATAATAACCTGATTTTACCTGATGGCCACTAACATTAATGTTTTATGTTGATACATTTCATACCCTTATTATTTCAATTTCTTTCTTTATTATGCACCCCATACCCATCTCTTGGGCGGTGGTGTAAAGGATTACAGAGGCACATAATGGGTTCAGGAACTGAACTCTCTAGTTTGTTTAGCTAAGCAAATAACAATTTTTGACGCTAGTTACAAAATTATTAATGTTATATATACATGTACACACTCTCATACATACATGTACATATATATATATATATATATATATATATATATATATATATATATATATATATATATATATATATATATATATATATATATATATATATATATATATATATATATATATATATATATATATATATATATATATATATATATATATATATATATATATATATATATACATATATACATACACATACATATTTATAATCACCCACACAAATACACACATCAATAATCTCTGTGTCACTTATTTTATACATGTTCTTGTAGAACATTCTATTGCGAACACATTGGGCGCTGCCCAATAAACTCGCCCCTCGGGGCAAAATTATTTTTTTTTAATCTTGGTGGAACATAAAATGGCCGCCTGTGTTTATGCTGTCGTCAGATGGCACTGTGACGTCACAGATGAGGGAAGCACGTACTGCGCATTAACGCCTAGATCCCTCGTTATTTATTTATTTTATTTATTTATATATATACAAGAACGTACATTGGGGGTTAAGAGACAACATATAGAGCTTAAGTTAGAATTATAATCTTGTAAAACCACTAGCATGCATATAGCGTTTCGGGCAAGTCCTTAAACTAATCTTTGAGAATGAGAAAGAGAAGAGAGACGAGAAAGAGAAAGAGAAGAACGAGAAAGAGAAGAGAGACGAGAGAGAGAAGAGCGAGAGCGAGAGAGAGAAGAGCGAGAGCGAGAAAGAGAAGAACGAGACAGAGAGGAAAGAGAGAGACAACATGAACTAGAAGTTTTGCGATTAGGCGGTGGTCGGAGGCAAACAACGGACACCAGTAGCTTCGATCCGGTACGCAACATCAAAATGGTCCCCAAATTCCATGAGAAGGAAGTGTCAAAATTCTTTGCAGCCTTCGAGAAAGTCGCTGCCTCTTTGGAGTGGCCAAGGGAGAATTGGGCCATCATGATATAGTCAGTCCTGACTGGGAAGGCCCAAATCGCCTACTCTACGTTATCCCTTGACGACTCCGGCGATTATGACAAGGTGAAGAAGGTCGTGCTCATGGCGTACCAATTGGTACCTGAGGCGTATAGGCAAAAGTTCAGAAACCTGAAGAAGACCTCAGAGCACACTTTTACCGAATTCGCCACGATCAAGGAGCGACTTTTCCAGGAATGGTGTGCCTCTCGGAAGGTGGAGACCAAGGCAGACCTCGAGCAGCTGATTCTGCTTGAGGACTTCAAGGATTGTTTGTCTGGAGACCTCAAGACGTACTTAGAGGAGCAGCAGGTGGAGACCTTGAGTGCAGCCGCCACCATGGCTGAGGAATACATCCTGACGCACAGGCCTTCTGCTAAGTACGTCCCAAGGCATTACCAACGCCGTTTTGACAGACCTCACGACGAAGAAGAAGAAAGACCCGTCCCACAAAGCGCTAAGAAGACGCCCCCAAGTAGCCCTCGAAGAACAAGTCCTAGCAGTCCGAAACACCGGAGCCCGAGGAGGAATATGGTGTGCTGGACTTGTGGGCAGAAGGGGCACGTAGCTGCTAGGTACCGAGGCAGAAGAGGTGGCAGCGCACGAAGGGAGGTGATGTTGATGAGCTGTGGAACATCACCAGCAGGAAGCCAGTCGACGACGACGCAGGAAGAACCCAGATTGTTTTCCCCTCACACTTCAGGCGGGTATGTATCGAGTGATCATACTGGTAGATCTGTAGTAGTGCTCAGAGATAGTGGAGCAGCCCAGTCCCTGATCGTGAAGAGCTCGTTACCCGAGGGAGTAAGCATTGACGGGAGACAACAGGTTGTCCTGGTTGGGTTTCCTAGGACGCAGTATATCGCCCCCTTAGTGCCAGTACATCTCGTCTCGCCTTATTTCAGTGGCACATGTGTGTTGGCAGTAGTCGATACCCTCCCTGTGGCTGGGATTGACGTGGTACTAGCCAACGACTTGGTGACAGATTGTAGCATCAATCTTCCCAAGGTTGCGGACGAGTCTACCGGAACAGCACGGTCTGAGGTAACAGGCAATGGTAATGTCCAGGTAAAGACAGACCCGGATTTGAACATGTCTAATTTGTCCTCTCACCCGCAGATCGACAGTTATCTAGCAGTGTCTCCTGATTCTTCTCTCGACAAGGAACATGAGGTTACGATGGCAGAAGTACCTGAGCTAGAAAAGAGGCCTTGTGTGCAGACACCCACGGATACCAACGAGTCTGGAGCGAAGGCTGAGGTGTGCTTGCGGTATGGCAAGTTACAGCGTGTAGTGGACCAGCCAGAGATTCCCCAGACGTCAGAGGTATGTGAGGTGTGTTCAAAAGGTCTAGTGCCCTCTTCTGTCCAAGCCAGGCTAGTGGATGGTGCCGGCTATGGACATGACAAGCTCAGGAAACTTATCCCTCGACTTACCAAATGTTTCTTAGCGATATTTTGTTTTGTTCTCGTATGTGTTCTCTGTGTTCTCAGTAAGGATCAGTGGACGACCCGAAGGATGATGGCTCCCTTGAACATCGCGAAGAGGTCCCAGGGATTGGAAATTTGTACTGCAAGTGTTGCAGTTGAAGAAGGGACCTTGAAGGTGATGGTTGATACAGGAGGTACGAGAAATGATAATATGAGTGACTGTTTCCGACAGGTTGACACCCCCCGCGTGACTGCTGAGCCTCAATGCAGCGTTATGTGGAACGTTGGTCGACCTGACGGTGGCAGAGCGAATGCCGTCTGCGACGTACGAACAGCCCCGTTGGGACTAGGTGTGGACCTAGTAGAGTATGCTGTAAGTACTGTTTTACCCGCTGTCGCTGTCACTCTGAATTATCAGACCCCTGTATTCCAGGTGCCCGACTCCCTGAAGGACCGCCGGATCGGTATCAGAAATGCCGTCTGTGATCAGCCGTCATCGGTGCCACGACGCAGAGAAGTGTCGAGTCACCCCAGATCGTGTCAAAACCAATCCGTACTCGAGAGATGTGAGATGATGCCCCTGTTTGCCATCGCAGAGGAGGTGTGGAAGATTACGTCAGGCAGGTCATCGCCCGCCATTTTCAAGTTCCCTTTGTGCCAGGGTTTCTCAGTAGAAAAGTTCTGTGGACAAGACAGCCTCATCACTCCAGTTCATAGTATAAGTAAGTCCATTTGGAGATGTGTCGCCGTACTAATTTGGTTTGTGTTTCTTTTTATAGAACCCCAAACCAAATTCTTTTTGGTGGGGAGGTGTTACGAACCCGGATCCAGCGTCCGATCCCGGAGCAGTCACGGCCGCGCCATCTGTGGGTCAGCTCCCGAAACCCCCGCCAAACGGACGACGACACCAGGTGAGGACGGCGAATACCGGCCACAAGGGCCAGTTTCCAGTCCTGTGCAGCTCACAACACAGCCGCTCCTGACCTCTGGTGAGGTGGTGCTCCGACGACAGCGCCATCTATGGACTGGATACGTCAGGTGTTTGTGCCCGAGCCCGTAAGTGAGGTGTTTTAGAGTCCCAGTCATTGATGACGTGTCTGCTTACAGAGTCGACCTGGGACTACTGTGATGGGAGTCGAGTCAGTCTACCCGAGGCAGCCAGTCTCCATACCTTGAACCTTGCTGCAGCTGTTGTGACGTCGTCCCCCCGGAAGAACACTGTGGTGTGTTAGCCTGCCAGTGGAGTGGCAGTAAAAGGATTTACCCGGGACCGACTGTTGGAGACGATCATCCACTGGGGTACTGAAGACAGGAGAGTGACTTGTGGTGTCACACGAGGCTCCTGTCTAGGGCGTTCCCCTTTTATCGTCCGTGGAGTGGCCGTACCAGCCTTGTGGGCTCAGAACCTGCCAGCAGACCAGCTGGACGTGTGGTTGACGGCCTCCACGGCGGTGCCCCCAGTAGACCTGTGTTTTGGCTGACCTGTGGCCAGGGTAGGCTCAACTTCTTTGGAGAATTCTTTGTGAGGCCACGAAGAAAGCACCAAGGACTCGGCACCGAGAGTTATGGCACCAGCGTCTTCAGCAGAAGACATCGATTGTGGATTAATCCCCTTGTAAAGTGTTAATACCCCTCCCCCTTGTACACTCTTTTATTTTATATATTTAATCGGTGATGGTGTTAATTACAATATTAAGTTCTTAACTTTCTTTCCCTACTCCCTTTTTAGTTACTTGCGTCACGGATCTCATCCCTTGATAGCCACTACTGGCTTGGGAACGGTTACATACATCTTCCTCAAACAACATCAGAGTAAGGACCCCGTTGCGTCCCGAGAGGGTCGTAACAACTAGAAATGCTCTACAAATCAAGGGACCCAGATAGTGGAATGACCTTCCCAACCATGTTAAAGACTGTACCTCTCTCAACCAGTTTAAGATAAAAACTAAGCACTACCTATTTAACTCCCTGTAACCTACCTCACCCCTAAATGTCAACCCATAGTCTCCTATTTTAAACAATGCTATTTGTTGACTAAATTGTATATTTGGTATTTTTCTGCCATGTTCCCCCCTTTTTTATTTTGTTTATTTTCTCAACACAATTTATACTTTAATCTCAATTAGTATTAAGTTTTAGTCCTCGGTGTTTTTCCTGCCTGAAACGCTTTGCGTAATAGTGGCTTTAGGCATTGTATGTACTAGCTCTATCTGTAAATCCATCAACGTTTTGTATCTCACCTTGTATGTATGTACTCTACCTGAAAAAATATTTGATTTGATTTGATTTGTGGGTATTCACCTACATGTTCTTGCGGGGGTTGAGCTCTGCTCTTTAGGCCCGCCTCTCAACTGTAACTAACTTCTAATCCCCCCCCCCACCCATACACCCAAGAAGCAGCCTATAACAGCTGTCTAACTCCCAGGCACCTATTTACTGCTAGGTAACAGGAACATCAGGGTGAAAGAAACTTTGCCCATTGTTTCTCGCCAGCGCCGGGAATCAAACGTGGGACCACAGGATTACGCGTCCAGCATGCTGTTCACTCAGCCACCGGCCCCCTGTGTGTGTGTGTGCTTGCAGGGGTTGAGCTCCGGCTCTTTGGTCCCGCCTCTCAACTGTCAATCAACTGGTGTACAGATTTCTGAGCCTACTGGGCTCTATCTTATCTACATTTAAAACTGTGTATGGAGTCAGCCTCCACCACATCACTGCCTAATGCATTTCACCTGTTAACTACTCTTAACACTGAAAAAGTTCTTTCTAACGTCCCTGTGACTCATTTGGATACTTGGTTTCCACCTGTGTCCCCTTGTTCGCGTATGTTACGACCCTGGATTCTCCAGTGGAAACCAGAGGTCAAAATAGAGCTATTAAACTTTCTGGTAGTACAGTTGAGTGCATCACGAGCGGCAATTGTTTGTATCTTCCCTGCCAGACGTAAGACTATTCTTGTTTCTCAAAGAGCATATAAAGACTGAGCTGGGGGTTGATTATTAAATAATAACATAGGCACCAACTATGTTTACTAATACTTTAATCATTTGTAAATAACAATACGTTGCATAGGGGAAGATCTTTAATGTGCTTAGCTGCACGATCAATTAGGTTCCTTCCGGCACCACGACATGTGGGAGGCCTAGCTGGTCGCTAGGAGCGTTCTTCTCTGGCTGGCGTTCGTGGGGACGAGACCTACTCTGTGGCTGCACCCCTACTCTCCTCCCTTCTCTTACTTATTTCCCTTACCTTAAGTTCCTGTACCATTAAGTTAAGTACTGTATGGTGTGTTAAAAGTGTGCCTACTCTGGTAGTAACGATTGGTGAGACCTGGGGGTAGTATTTGCCAGTGTTTTGGGTACCCCTAAGTGTTATGTTTTGTATTAGGGTCCCTCGTGGTGTCTCTACCCTAAGCTGCATCCAGCTTCAGTGCTTATCCAGTACTACTTTACCCTAGCTTGTTCTTAGTGTAAACCTTGTATCCTGCCTAAGTGGACCAAGGCTTTTTAACGGAAGGTAGTGTGGTAAAGTTATTATTATTATTGTTATTGGTGTGAGTGTATATGGGGGGTTGTTAAGGGGTTAATAAATAAGTACATGAATTATAGGAGTATCCCTTCTTCCTGTGTGGGAGTGCATTGATCAACACTTAGACTGACATATATGGTCTAGTAGCAAGGTATTATTACTGTGGATAGTTTATTTTGGGGGCCGGGCCTTTTAGCTCTCCCATATTTGATACTCTGTCTTCTAACTACCCTTACCCCTTAATAGTACCAGTTCCCCCATAGAAGCCCACCACACACTATTATTTATAACAAGTGGTTGGCCAGTCCGGGAGGAACATTATAAGTGTAAAAAATTAGATTCTTGAGTGCCAAAACTAAATTTTTTTGTTTCCGCAGAACGGTTGTGTGCTAGCCTAGGGTCCAGCTCATCTAGCAAAGGACATTCTTGCACTGACTGGACACCCAGCTGGATCTCTTCACGATTAAGGTTAGTGTGGCCTTGTGTTAGGGGCCGTGCAAATTTTTGTTTTTTTCCAATTTTTATTTTTTAATTTTTTCTTTGGTTGGGAGCTAAAGTTATTAGTGATGTCATCTGAAATGCAGAGACTGGCAATGGAGCCTTCAGCAGTAGAGATAAAGAAACTTACCAAGTCTAATTTAGTATTGTTAGGCAAGGAATTTGGCCTAGAATTAAATGACGCGGATAAAAAGTGGACTTTGGTGAATGAAATATTACAACATTGTGTTGATTAAGAACTATTGGCAAGTGATACACCTTTATGCCAGCCTAGCCAAGCAGAAAGTGCAACTCATAGGGATAGAGAATTAGCTCTAGAGTTAGCAAAAATAAAATTAGAGGAGCAAAGACTCAAAACCAAGGAAGCTAGAATTAGAGCGAATGCCACTGGACCTCCACCTGCCGGGGATTCAAACCCCAGGCATTATGAGAAAAAGCATAATTTGCCTGAATTTTCCGAGTCGGACCCTGAAAGGTTTTTCAACCATTTTCAGAGATTGGCCATGTCCATGAACTGGCCAAAGGAAGAGTGGGTGAAAATCCTACAGGGAAGACTTAGGGGTAAAGCACAAGATATTTTTATAAACATGCCTGACGACGAGTGTTTTGAATATGATAAAGTCAGGGAATGTATTTTGCGGGCATATGAAATTACTCCTGAAGCTCACCGCCAAGTTTATCGCAACCTTAGGCCTACTCACAACCAACCGCTCACTGAATTTGTTAATGATCAAATTAGATTGTTTGATAGATGGATTCGCTCGGCGAAAGCTGAAACATACGAGGCTCTCAGGAACCTAGTTTTAATGGAGCATTTTATAGATATTATGCCAGAGAATGTTTCACATTACATTAGAGGAAGGGTAGAGGTAAATTCTAAAATAGGGGATTTGGCCAAGTTGGCAGAAAACTACCAATTGGCGGGCAAAAGGCCCAATAGAAATAATTATACCCCACAGAGTAGCAAAACTTATACCCACAGCCAGTCCAGACCAGCTCATTCTAACCCTTTAACTAATGCACCTTCTGTTTCAGACATAACTAACCCTGTTAAAGTGTCTAGCCCCACGGCACCTAAGGGTGAACCGAAGGGTAATTCTGTTAGTAATGTCTCTTCTCCCCGACGTTTTTGTGGTCACTGTAATCGTCCAAACCACACTATTAGCCGTTGTTGGCAACTGTACCCGGAAAAAAGACCCAATGCTCTAGTTGTGACACAGGGCTTGAGGCCTTCGGAAGGGTTAGGGAGTAAGACCTCCAACCCACAGTGGTTGGACTTGCTTACCACATTCTTATCGAAAGGGAGACTACTTTTGTCTGAGGGTTCTTCCTGGAAGGACGTGGTGATCTTCCGAGACACCGGTGCCATCCAGACTTTAATTTTAGAGAGTGCGTTGCAAGGTGCCAACACTCTAGACACTGGAGAGGTGGTACTGGTCGAGGGTGTCACTAGTAATACTCGAGCAGTACCCCTCCATAAGGTTACCCTGGAATCTGATTTCCACAAGGGTGTTTGTACAGTCGGAGTCACTTCATACCTACCTTTCCCTAATGTTGATGTAATAGTTGGTAATGATTTAGCAGGGGATAAGGTAAGGGACTCCAGACTGCCTATTATGTAGCCTACCCCTAAGGTTTGCCTGGATCCACCCGCCACAGAGGATAATGTTGTGTACTCTGCGTGCGCAGTGACCAGGTCTATGGGACTTAAATGTAAAGGCAGCCCTGTGCTTGCCAAGGTGGTAAATCCCGAGGACACAAGGAACTTTCCGAGTGGTGAAAACCAAGTGGACCTCGCGGACACATTCATGGCCCGACTCGATAACGTGGCCGAGGACATTGTGGAGAGCCTGCCACCACCATCTACTGAGAGTAGTGGGGAGGTGGAGGAGAACACTGTTGAGCCTCAGCCAATAGCATCTGACCAAGGCCTAGATGCCTCCTTGAGTGAGTTACAGAAAGCTGACCCCACTCTTGCAGATTGTCATGAGACAGCTGTCTCTATGGAGGAAATTGTAGACACAGCAACTGGGTACTACTACAATGATCGGATTTTGATGAGAAAATGGAGACCACAGAGTGCTCCCTTGTCAAATGAGTGGGAGGTAGTCCACCAGGTTATGTTGCCGACCTGCTATAGAGAAAGAGTTTTGGCAGCTGCTCATGATGATCCTATGGGGGGACATCAAGGTATTAATATTACGTATCACAAAATTTTAAAGTATTTTTTCTGGACCAAGCTGAAAAGCGATGTGGCAAAATTTTGTAATGCGTGTATTGTTTGTCAACTGGTGGGGAAACCAAACCAGACTCCACCTAAAGCTCCTCTAAGACCTATTGTCGTGCCAGAGGAACCATTATTACTGTGGATAGTTTATTTTGGGGGCCGGGCCTTTTAGCTCTCCCATATTTGATACTCTGTCTTCTAACTACCCTTACCCCTTAATAGTACCAGTCCCCCATTGAAGCCCACCACACAATATTATTTATAACAGATAATAAGGACCAAGGCTTAATTACCTTTTATTATGAGGCGGGTTCGCATTCTAACCGGCTCGCCCAATATCTACCTAACACTTAACTGGCCAGAAATGCTTAGATAAACGGGTTTTGGTAGAAAACTTCCCTTGTTTATTGTTGACTGCATGTTGATGATGGTAGAGCACTAATATGATCTCCATTACACTTCGTCCAAGAGAAATTAATAGGAGCCGAATTCGCTCCATGCGCCTCTTATCTTAACAACAATGGCTGACCATTCCCTACTGATGCTTCTGGCCTACTTTGTCCAGATATCAGTAAGTAATAGAAGGGTCACATTTACTTCAATTTGATACTGATAATTAAGTTAATTCGTATGAGATGTTTTTATGATGTAAAAAATCCAAAGACTAATGTATTTAAGAATAATTCCCAACAAATAGCTGGTGAATTTATAATAGTATGTGGCAATGATATCCCGTTTTCTATTGACGGAAAATTCCACTACAAGCTACATTTTCTATGGTTTAACTTGTGTATACAACGCAACAGCAATATTATCTGCCTGTTGAATTGATATTATTAAATGGTGTTGGATTTTCCGACAGATACGCCCACTGCCCCCTCCTCTGTTCCTTTGAGTGCTGTCCCGAAGGATCCACCTCCTGGTCCTCTGTCTGAGGTTCCCCTCCTTTCTTCCCAGTCTGTCTTGTCTCCTATGTCTTCTTCCTCGTCTCCCTCTGTTCGTCCTTCCCATCCTTCCCCTCCGTCTCTTGATTCTCCCCGCCGCCTGTCTGTGCGGGCTGATGTCCATCGCTCTCCAAACGGCCGTCGTGTGTGCTCTCGTTCAGCTTCTCCTGTTGAGACGCTAGAATCCGTTGCCCAGTAAGTAGTTGCTGGGACGCCTGTCTTTTCCGTCAGAAGCGTAAGCCTGGCTCCTCTCCTTTCTCCTCCCCGGCAGGTAAGAAGGATTCGCTTTCTTCCTTGGCCCCTACTTCTGCCTCTATCGCTCCTTCCCCTCCCATTTCGATGGTTGCGCCCCCTGTTCCTGCTATGGAGGTTTCGTTGGCCCCCGCTTCCCTCTCGGTTGCTGCCCTTGCTGAGGTGTGTTCCCCTCTTTCTACTCCCCCTCTTTTTTTTTAAGATATATACAAGAGTTGTTACATTCTTGTACAGCCACTAGTACGCGTAGCGTTTCGGGCAGGTCCCTGGAATACGATTCCCTGCCGCGAAGAATCGTTTTTTCATCCAAGTACACATTTTACTGTTGCATTAAACAGAGGCTACAGTTAAGGAATTGCGCCCAGTAAATCCTCCCCGGCCAGGATACAAACCCATGACATAGCGCTCGCGGAACGCCAGGCGAGTGTCTTACCACTACACCACGGAGACTGTTATGAAGAAGGTATATAAACGGTGTGTGAGTTGATCCTTGTAAGCGTTTGATTTATTTCCAGAATTCTAGAGGTGTCAGTTTTCTGTGTTGTTCTGCTTGTTCTATGAGGTGTTTCCAATGTTTTGTGTGATCTTCATCTAGGCTGTTAAGGATGTGGTTTTTATAGCTGTTACGTCCCATAGTACTTGTCCATGACGATGCATGTTTTGTAAGAATCTAGTGTGATAGCAAGCTAAGAGGCGTTTTGAGCGAATGGAGGGGGTGAAAGTGAAATGTGGTTTGTGTGTTGTTTTAGGAATGGAGATATTTGCTGCATGAATGATGGTGTCTTGTATGTTGCGTGCTTGTGTGTCGATGTCAGTGTGATGTTTGTCATTGTATTTATAAGTGAGATCGGCGTCATCAATGTGTTGTTTGAACATGTCCCAGTTTGCCCTATGGTATGAGAATTGAGGAGTACTGGGGATGAGAATAGGATTTGTGGAGACTGAGAATTAAGGGAATATGATCAGAACCCGTAATGAGCCCTGGTGAAATGAAGTGTTGCAAGTTGCTGCCATGTCTGTTAGTGAATATGAGATCAGGCCTGCCAGAACCTGCATGTGTGAAACAAGTGGGGAAGTCAGGGCCAAGAAAGAATAGATGTTTTTGGGTGTGTATTTGGTGAAGCTGTCTCCCATGCTGATTTGTGGTATTGTGGTGGAATGTAGGATGTTGTGCATTGAGATCTGCAAGCAGAAAAACAGGCAAGTGAGTGTGGTTGAAAAGAGTTGTGAAATCTTGCATGGGAATGCCGGTGTTAGGACGGGTGTAGGTTGTGCAGATGATGAGAGACCCCATTTGTGTATGAACTTTAATGGCTAGGAAATGTTTGTGAAGCCAATGAGTGTGTAGGAGTTCGTGTTTGTATGAAGAACGGATGAGTATTGCAACTCCTTCATGTGCTTCATCTGGTGACTGGTAAGAGGAGTAGCCATAATGTTTGATTTTATATGAGTTCGTAATATATGTGCTATTTAATAATAGCACATCAGGTCTCTCGATCTCAATAAAATCTGACACCATGTGTCTAATGGAGAAATATGCCCGCACATTAAATTGGATGATCTTTATGAATTCTTAGGTTTTGATGGGGTGCTGGTGGGGTTTTGTGCATGTACAGGAGCATGAGGGTTGCGTGATTCAATGAGTTGGGCAGTTACTGAGGAGGGTGCATCTTGGAGGAGGGTGGTAGGAATTGTAGGATATTTAGAGCAGGAGGTGGGAGTAAGACAACGGGTTGCTGAGCGGGCTCGGGACGAGACGAGATGAGTTACAGAAGAAATGACTGGAGTTGTTGGGGGATGGAGGAAGGCAGAAGGCTTGTTGGCAGGAACCGGGTGAGAGGTATCAGAGGTTGTAGTGTTTGAAGTCAGATTAGAAGTGGAGGGGACAATGTTGGGAGAAGAGGTTGAAAGTGCCTTTGACATGGATGATTCAGTTTGGGATAGTCCAGGATGTGCTGTTTGGTCAGTAGCACCGTTTTCTGTAGTAGTCAGGAGTGGGTTGGTAGGACATTGTGGGGGAACTGTAGTATTTTCCTCAGCTGAAGTCGTGGTGTTTTGTGGAGTGAGGACTGTAGGCGAGAATGGAGCAGAGCGCAATAGTTGAGTAGGAGGAACAGAGATACTAGGAAGGCCGTTATGAGTGAGAAAAATAGGAAGATAGTCAGCAAAGTCACGGCCATCGTCCTTGGCCTTCAAGTAAGCAGCTTGTACACAGGCAGTGACTCGTTCATATGAAAGGTTCTGAAGAGGAGAATAAGGTGGAGGTGGTGGGTGAGGGAAGAGAGGTGGAGAGGACTGAGTTTGTTGTGCAGTATTATGGAGATGATGTTGCTGGTGAGGTGAAGCATTAAGGACACTGGCATAGGACATGGAGGAGGTTGATGCTGCTTGGTGATGAGATAAGTTATGGGAGGTTGAAGAAGAATGAGGAGGTGCGCTTGAGTGCGAGGTTGGTTATTGCGAAGAGATTTTAGGGTTTGTTTTCTCAAAGGGCAAGATTTGTCAACTGCTAAATGATCTCCTTGGCAATTAATGCATCTTAAAGTATTGGCAGAGCACTGAGTATAAAAACGGACTTCTGCAGTACATTTAGAACAAATTTGTGGGCTTTTACATTTTCGGGTTTCATGACTGTATTTGTAACATTTGAAACATTGCAGCAAAGGAAGATAGTCAACTGGACTAATGAGATAGGGAGGAGTGCTGGTGTTGAGGATTTTTAGCCCATGATGCAAGAGTGTTTGAGCTTCTGTAGGGGAGGAACATTGGATCTTGAGGTGTTTTGTATTGGGCACTGGGTATATCTCCATTACAGTAATAGCATTCCTGTGTGAGATGTCTTGGGAGGGATTGATAGTGTTAGGTGCTGATAGGACAGAGCTGTCGACATTTCTTACAAGGACGGAGCATTTAGTTTTTTATTCAATAGTGAGGACAGGAGTCAGTCAGTGACGCTTGTGTGAGTTTAGTGAAAGCAGGTTCCCTGAAACAGGCAAAAAGGTCGTCTTCTGTTGCAATGAGAAATTTGATGGTGTTTGTGTTGGCGTGTTTGATATGGTTAGTAGCAGGTGTGCCAGTGGCATTGTAAAAGGTAGTGATGCAATCAATTGTGTCTATGGGTGTATTCCCAGTGTAGGTCATCCGTAGACAGTGAGCCATTGTGACTTACTATCTACTGACAGTTCCGTGTTTGTGCCAATCACTGCGATTCCATAAGCTCAGTGGGGGTCAATGTGTAGGCCAGGTCTAAGACCTGGCCTAAGGGTCTCACCACGAACAAACACCGTGTTCCGGAAGGTTGCAACCCCCAGTTATGGTGGGCTCGCACGATCTAGAGATTCCACAACTGGCTCGGCAGTGTCAGAAACGGAAGAATTTTAGGAGAGGAGAAAAAGAATACACCTATGCCATGACGCAGCTGCAAAAGGTGAACTTCCGTCTTCTCACCTGGGCCTATTCTGGCTCGAAGTGGGGCTGTTCACCTAAATGTAATCCGACCTGGACACAAACACATTGGACAACACACAGAAGATGCCACGAGGAAGATGTCACTGCCTAGGACAAGATGCTGGCTGGGAAGCGCCTGGTTCTGCTCCTATACACTGCTGGCTGGAACTGGTCTTGGCTGCACCGAAGTGCTCGTCGAGGCTGGAGAATAACAGCTGCTGTAGGACAGCGAGACGATGCTGGCTTGCTTTATGGCTGGCGAGCTGATCGATCCATCCTCTCACGCACTCTAAGAGGTATCAGACGTTGGTAGAGTTGGCGTGCGTAGCGCTCAAGCAGAGGGCCGCCTAAGTCACACTGCGAGCGAGACGATGCTACTCTTGCAACGATGCTGATTGGTTTGATGGGGGAGACTCGATTGATTGATGAAGATTAAGCCACCCAAAATGTGGCACGGGCATGAATAGCCCGTAAGTGGTGGCCCTTTTGAGCCATTACCAGTATCAAGAGCTGATACTGGAGATCTGTGGAGGTGCGACTGCACCCTGCGTGACGGGAGATGTCTCCCTTGAGGAGCTGATACTGGAGATCTGTGGAGGTGCAACTGCACCCTGCGTGACGCAACTTTACTCTGCTGAATCAACAAGCCAGCCCTCACCACACCAGATGCTGCTCCATAACAGGAACCACAATGTCATAATGGGACTCATCCGCACTGCTGAAATGATTCCAGGCACGAACACCAAGGAATTTGTACGAATTCTGAACATCATGTACGCTGACAACGGTTTACCAACATTTACTGTTCGTGACAAGCTCTTCACAACAACAGCCTCAGCCAACGCCAATGCTACGACTTCAGCAACAAATACCACTTCTGCTTCTAACATCAACATCACCATCTCTTCAACTGCATTGGCAGATATCCTGTCTGCTGACGCCCACCCTGTGCAACCTGCTACAGATTCTGCGACTACATCAGATGAAACGATACTGCCACCAACTTCTCCTGCAAGCTACACCACGTCTTCTGATGACGACTCGAATGCCTATGTTGAAATAGAAGCACAATCACCACCCCTAGCACCGGAGGCCACCGAAGCACATTCATCACCAGCAATGCCAGTGAAATCTCCAAGAATCGCCGCACTCTACGAGGAACGTGACAAAACCCCCATAGGATCTCCAGAATTCAGACGCCTCAACAGCACAATATTCAACACGAAGTTTGCAGAATGCATGGTGAACGATCCTACCCGAAATTACGAGGTACCGAACGAAGTAATCTTATTGGAATGTGACGACACCACACTGTTTAAGGACCTTTTCCCACCAGACTACGCCCATTTCAAAGAAAACCATCAAATGACTACTAGAAGCAAGAAAAAATAGAAGAAAGCAGAAAGAAACCTACTGAGAGCAGCTGCCCTCTTTAGGGGGATGGGGACCTAATTTTTGCTCGTTTTGAGATGGTGGTACCCGACGTAGACTCCACACACCAAGAGGAAAGAAAACCTGCCACTGCCGCCTTCCAGACCCGTCTCCCAGCCTAGCCAGATGTGGGGTTGCTACAGCATCGACTCTTTGACACGCAGCTGGGTCAAGCCCTGGCACTTTCTCTTCAACTTCAGGATTTCCTCTCACCGACTTCTCTTCAGCTGTCCCCACTTCAATGCTCGCCCCAATGGGCATCTTCTCCTGTATCATTGGAATTGGAGTCTCCCACCACGGGAGACATCTCCCGTCACGCAGGGTGCACTCGCACCTCCACAGATCTCCAGTATCAGCTCTAGATAATGGAAATGGCTCCAAAGGGCCACCACTTACGGGCTATTCATGCCCGTGCCACATTTTGGGTGGCTTAATCTTCATCAATCAATCAGAGTCTCCCCATCAAACCAATCAGCATCGTTGCAAGAGTAGCATCGTCTCGCTCGCAGTGTGACTTAGGGGCCATATCACCCGGATTTAAAAAATTGTTGTAGGGTATTCATAATTTATTATCCTGATACATGTGAAAGGTGCTGCACCTAGGCCAAGTTTCAGCATCTCAGCCTAAATAGAGACGGAGAAAAAAAAAAAAAAAAAAAAAGACGAATTTTTCAACCATGTTCAAAAAATTTCACAGCCCACAATTGTGAACCAAAATCATTTATAAGACACTCAGCTATGACCTTACTATATAATAAAGATTTGCATGTGACATTATTATCCCAGATGTATTTAGTGCAATAATACAGATTTTATAAAAGTTTCCCAAAAACGTATGCAACAAAATGAGGTGTATCATTATTTATAAAATCAATAAATCTACGTAGATAAGAATAACGACATGCGTTTATAGAGGCGTATTTTCTACATATAATGTGCAAGTTTCATGTAAATAGAATAATAAATAAAGGCTGTGAAATTTTATCTAGTTTTAAAAGTTGGAGTTGCGTAGCGCGCTCTCAAAGTTTCTCTACCTGCGGTCACTCGTGAGTGGTGATTTACGCATTGCGGCCAGCTCGTATGGAGAGCTCGCATGCATCTAGCTGTCAATGCTTCTCTCTTGTTCGTTTGGTAAGTCATATTGCAGTACAAATAGCTAAAAATCCAAAAATAGCATGTTCTGGGAGATATTGTGTGAGCGCGTCAGCATACATCCTCTCTCCATGAGAGACACGCAGTCACTGACTGCACCACCCTCGTGTCAGACCATATGTTGTGTTGCCATATGGTTAGTTTATATTCATTTTATGCATAACATGTTATTTTCAACGCTATTACGAAAAATAAGACATCTACAACGTAAGATACAATACCCCGCGGCGTACTCACGGCGCGAGGACCAGATTCACGAAAGTTGCAGCGGGAAATTTGACTCTAATTACGTTATTTTTCAAGATATCATTAAACGGTTTGGACCACAGTGTTGCCAGAACGTTGTAGTATTTTTGTAATTTTTCGTAAATATTCCATTTTTCATCGGATTTTCGGTGACATGGCCCCTTAGGCGGCCCTCTGCTTGAGCGCTACGCATGCCAACTCTACCAACGTCTGATACCTCTTAGAGTGCGTGAGTGGATGGATCGATCAGCTCGCCAGCCATAAAGCAAGCCAGCATCGTCTCCCTGTCCTACAGTGGCTGTTATTCTCCAGCCTCGACGAGCACTTCAGTGCAGCCAAGACCAGTTCCAGCCAGCAGTGTATTGGAGCAGAACCAGGCGCTTCCCAGCCAGCATCTTGTCCTAGGCAGTGACATCTTCCTCGTGGCATCTTCTGTGTGTTGTCCAATGTGCTTGTGTCCAGGTCGGATTACATTTAGTTGAACAGCCCCACTTCGAGCCAGAACAGGCCCAGGTGAGAAGACGGAAGTTCACCTTTTGCAGCTGCATCATGGCATAGGTGTATGCTTTTTCTCCTATCCTAAAATTCTTCCGTTTCTGACACCGCCGAGCCAGTTGTGGAATCTCGTGATCGTGCGAGTCCCCCATAACTGGGGGTTGCAACCTTCCGGAACACGGTGTTTGTTCGTGGTGAGACCCTTAGGCCAGGTCTTAGACCTGGCCTACACATTGACCCCCACTGAGCTTATGGAATCGCAGTGATTGGCACAAACACGGAACTGTCAGTAGATAGTGAGTCACAATGGCTCACTGTCTACGGATGACCTACACTGGGAATACACCCATAGACACAATTGACTGCATCACTACCTTTTTCAATGCCACTGGCACACCTGCCACTAACCATATCAAACACGCCAACACAAACACCATCAAATTTCTCATTGCCTCAGAAGACGACCTTTTTGCCTGTTTCAGGGAACCTGCTTTCACTAAACTCACACAAGCTTCACTGACTCCTGTCCTCACTATTGAACAAAAAACTAAATGCTCTGTCCTTGTAAGAAATGTCGACAGCTCTGTCTTATCAGCACCTAGCACTATCAATCTCTCTCAAGACATCTCACACAGGAATGCTATTACTGTAATGGAGATATACCCAGTGCCCAATACAAAACACCTCAAGATCCAATGTTTCTCCCCTACAGAAGCTCAAAAACTCTTACATCGTGGGATAAAAATTCTCAACACCAGCACTCCTCCCTATCTCATTAGTCCAGTTGACTATCTTCCTTTGCTGCAATGTTTCAAATGTTACAAATACAGTCACGAAACCCGAAAATGTAAAAGCCCACAAATTTGTTCTAAATGTTCTACAGAAGGTAGTTTTTATACTCAGTGCTCTGCCAATACTTTAAAATGCATTAATTGCCAAGGAGATCATTCAGCAGTTGACAAATCTTGCCCTCTGAGAAAACAAACCCTAAAAACTCTTCGCAATAACCAACCTCGCACTCAAGCGCACCCTCCTCATTCTTCTTCAACCTCCCATAACTTATCTCATCACCAAGCAGCATCAACCTCCTCCATGTCCTATGCCAGTGCCCTTAATGCTTCACCTCACCAGCAACATCATCTCCACAATACTGCACAACAAACTCAGTCCTCTCCACCTCTCTTCCCTCACCCACCACCTCCACCTTATTCTCCTCTTCAGAACCTTTCATATGAACGAGTCACTGCCTGTGTACAGGCTGCTTACTTGAAGGCCAAGGACGATGGCCGTGACTTTGCTGACTATCTTCCTATCTTTCTCACTCAGTGAAATTGACACCAGTAATTCCATCTGTCATCATGTTATCATGCAAGAGGAGCCACACATTTATGGATCATCCAATAAAATCAGCAGACTTCTAGATGTTACTACTGCTCGGCTTAGACTCGGTTACAAGCGGTCCATAGAATTACCCAAATCAGCCCAAATCGGCCCAAAACTACACAAATCGTCCTAGCATTACGTAAGTAATGAAGAAATATGGTATATTTACTTACTATAATGTTGGTGCTACACGTAGAACATGATCAAACCTATTTTTACTCTGAAATAATCTAATTTCATAACGAAATGAGACGTAAATATGTGAGAGGTGACGCCATAGGAAGTCGACGGTCCAAGCGACAATTGTGTGGAGCGACTTATCCAAGATATATGGTCGCCTGGAGAGTGTTTGCTGCCATATCAGCCTCCTGTACACAGTGATCCAGTCTTTTTCGTTCATTGAACACCGAACCCTACACGCCCTCTGATATATTGCTTAATTAACAAATATTCACAAATAAAGATTATATATGTATATGTTATCAGAAAGGCAGATATAAAATAGTTTTTGTGAATCCATCACAGAGATTATACCTTATTAGAGAGGAAAAATATTCATACTTTAAACAAGGCTTCATGGCCGACGCTCTCCTTACCGATATGGGAACTATGACCTTCCGAAGATCAATGTTAATTTAATCTAAATATTGTAATAAACGAAGTTTTCTATGTCATCATAAAGACATAAATATAAGCTGCATGTTAATACTTTGGCATAAATATAACTGAAGTGAAAGTGAAGATATATGCCTTTTTATAGTTACTTGATGGCTCGCTCAGGGAGTGTGAAGGCCTCCACACAAGCCAATCAATTTTATAATTACTTTGCATATATGCAAAGTAACGCCATAGGTCTTTATGTCAGAATAAAGCCATGTAGACGATAATGTAACTACATTTCAAGGAAAACATATCTTAATATAATTATTAAATGAATGCAAAGTTATGGTTAAATAAATAGCCAATACCACACAATCGCCGGTGTCCGGACACATGAATAGTCGCATTAGGTGAAAGGAAATGTACCCAACCATTTCCATTTACCCAACCAGTTTGTGCACCCTATACTCATCCTCTGTGCGGTAATTTATTGTGCACCCCATACTCATCTTGTTACCAGTAGTTTGTGCAACCCATATACTCATCCTTTGACCCGTAATTTATTGTGCAGCTAATACTCATCCTGTGAGTCATAGGAGATTGCGCAACCCTTTCTCATCGTGTGAATCTTTGTTTACTTTGCTCTCCATATTCATCCTCTACGCGATAGTTTCTTGTGCAACCCATACCCATGATGTGAGTGGTAGTTTGTTGTGTACCCTATACTCATCCTGTGAGTATAGGGTACACAATTCTTGTTTGGATTCTTGTAATGTTATTTGTCTATTTGTACTCACAGCATTTGTACGCCCCTTGAGGGACTTGAATTAGAGGGGGGTAGAAATAGCCTAAGCTACTCTATCCCTTTGAGATGTATTTATTGCTTATCTCAATAAACACACTTGAACTTGAACTTGGGTACACAATGAGTTCATTTGTACTCCATACTCATCATCAAGAAGTGTATTTTACCAGCATTGTAATATAAATTAAGAATAAAAGCTTAACTGGATTACGGACCCATAATCAAAATAAGAGTCATCACTAATTATCATGATAAATTGTCTAGGCTACACTTCCGCCTTCGACAAGCTGCCGCCGGATGTGGGTATAGTTTATTGTACACCCCCGCACCCCCAGTCCTGGAAGGGCGGGCATTGGGATGTGGACATGTGTACCATTATACCCCCCCCCCCCCAAACACACACACTCCTCTCCTGTTAATAATAATACTAATAATAATAAAAATTAAAAATAATGACGTTAATAAATATTATAATTAAAACACTTACTGTAATACCCTAGTGCTTGAATGAAGGTGAAGGAAAGACCCAATAAATGTGTAAGTGTATTAAAAACCAAATTTTCGTTGGGTGAGCTGGCAGGTGAGCACCACCTGCCAGCTCACCCGGTAATGAACATCACCTGCACACTGCACCGAACCACTTGCCAGCAGGTGCAGAAGTACGATGGAGAGAGCAAAGTATACAATATTTCAAGTATAATATTAAAGATATATTTAGGATTTAATGTTATCCTATAAAGTTTCAATAATACCTTTATTTGATTTTTTGTATTATTTTCTACCACAGACGTGGCCACACATTAACAATGCTAACCAGCATATATACATTTTCTTCTGTCCGCCATGGACTCTGTAACTCTTTCCACTACCGCCCACAAGATGGGTATGGGGTGCATAATATAAGAACTAAACTAACTCACTCCATGGATAGGGTTAGAGATTTGTTAAACATATAGTTCAGGGATTTATATAACAATCCACCACATAAGGTGATTGTAGTGCTTTTAAAATGCTAGGCTAAGCTACATGCGTAAATACATAAATACACTGATTTACGTATGCCCTACATAAAGTGTTCGATGTGTCTTTTACATAGTGTCATTAACGTGCATTTACAAAGGTGAAATGGAATTCTGATCAGCTTCCACATATACTTTATACACATACATATACACACACAGACATATGCGTACATATACATATATATACATACATATATACACACATACATACACATATATTTGTCTCTTTTACTCTGACAAGGTGAGATAACTGATAGAGAAACTAGTGTGCAATTAAGCACTTAATCACTGAAGGTGATTAAGGTGCTTTCACAAGCTCAGGTTATAGAGTTACATCACATACATTCATTGTATAATTGATACATTACATGGTCAATCTTGGGTACAAGTCCTATATATCATCAAGTGTTCCGTACTCAAATAGTAATTACACAGTTCAGCATACCTTAGCCCAGGAGGGCGAAAGTCAGTCAGTATGGGACATTCTACAATATAATGTTCAAGGGAGTGCATATTTTCTCTTTCACAAAGTTGACACATTGTGTACTCGACATTTGGGTTTTGAGAAAGCTGCCAGATACGTCTATATCCCAAGCGTATTCTGGCCACTATAACATCACATTGCTGGGTTCTTGTTCCATTAATCCTGTATGTGAATGTCTCCGCACGATATCTATCATAATATTTAATGCTACAACTTTCAGGTCTTTGTGAACTTGTTAGGTCGGTGAGATTTTCATTAGATGTTTGCTTAAGTATTCTCTTTGTCACTGCTAATGAAACACCCATATCAATTTCTACCACTGGTTTTCTACAGGCTGTCTTTGCAAGCATATCAACAGTGTCATGCCTTGAGATGCCAACATGTGATGGTATCCAAAGGAATTTAATTTCAAATCTCTTTTCTTTGGCAGCTAAAATATTCATTCGAATATCACTGACTATTTTCTGGGTGTCACTACTATGTGCGTTCAATACCAGGAGTGCACTCTGCGAATTACAGTATATAAGTCCACTGCCTTTGTGTTTTAAAAATTCAGTGGCAAGGTATATGCCTGCAAGTTCGGTTTAAGTTGTACTTGCCCAATCATTGACGCGCTTCATTGCTGTATGTACGAGAGAAGATTGTTCAAATATATTGCATGCACATCCGGTACATCGTCCACCTTCTTCTACAGAACCGTCGGTATAGCACTGACACACATCGTTACCCCATACCCTGAGTACTCTCAGTGATGCTTTTCAGTGTTAACTGTTTTAATATGTGTGCGGGAAATATGTGTGGGATGTTTAAGGGAGGTTTAAATATGTGTGGGAGGTTTAAATATGTGTGGGATGTGATATTTTATAGCCTATTTTATAGCTTATTTCTACCTTGTAATTTGCCTTTCTTTCCTTGTTTTTCCTGCAATCAGCTTTTTTTTATGCAGACAAGTATAGACCCTGAACTTAACGTCTTATCCACTATCTATGACAATTATCACTTTAATGATCTAAATTGCAGATATTTTGCAGCACATGATGTAAACAATGTATTAACTCATAATCACAATATCTCTGTAATCAATTTGAACGTTAGATCCCTAGGTAAACACTTCGATGATGTTAGTGCCTTGATTGAAGCTATTGACAACAAATTCTCTTTTATTATACTTACTGAAACATGGTTGAAAGAGGATACCACTCAGCTCTTTAACATGCCTAACTACTCAGCAATTCACAACTGTCGTCAACTTCAGAGAGGTGGTGGCACTGCTCTTTACTACCACCAAGAACTAACATGCTTAAAAGAAATTAGAACCAGAGACTGCTATGGGGAGTATATCTTCGCCAGCTTCAGAGTCAAGGGTGCCGAGTCTGTCCTGACTGTGGGTGCAGTTTATAGAATTCCTAACACTGATGTGTCCGAATTCAACTCAAACCTTAGAAATCTAATACTTGATAACAGACTGAACAAAAACCACCTAATTATCGCAGGGGACTTTAATATTGACCTCTGCGAGCCTGAACACCCTACTGCTGTTAGCTTCCTCAACTGTATGAATTCCTGCTTCCTCATACCCTTAATCACTAGACCTACTAGAATCACTGATAGCACTGCCACGACGCTAGATCACATCTGGACAAACATAACCTCTCCGCTTACTTCAGGTATAATCACCGATAGCACTACAGACCATTACCCCACATTTCTCTTAACTAACATTAGCAAACCACCTCTTGAGTCAAGAGTGATACGCTTTAGACTACACAATGAAACTGCTATAGACAATTTTTGTAACTGCTGCTGATAATGTCAACTGGGAGTCCGAGTTAGGTAACATAGTGGACATCAACCTAGCAGTGCAATCTTTTCTTCAAAAAACTCTTAGCCTTTATAATACCCACTGTCCTATGCTTACAAAACAAGTCACAACCAAAAGGCTTAACAATCCCTGGCTTACAAAGGGAATACTTAAATCTATTAATAAAAAACATGACCTTGAGAAGAAGTATAGGTTAGGAATTGTCTCCAAAGAATTCTCAAAGAATTACTCATTTTTGCTGTCTAAGATAATTAGACGAGCCAAAACTAAATACTACGAAGATAAATTTACCCAAATAAAGAGCAACATTAAACAAACTTGGAGAACAATTTCACAAATATTGGGATCAAAGAAGTCTTTAAATAACAAACCGACTCTCCTGTCTAATAACGATGGTCAGCTTTCAGCCTCTGATTCTGCTATTGAGTTCAATAGGTTCTTCTCTTCCATTGGTTCATCCCTTGCAAATGATATTCCATCTTCCAGTACTGACATTAAGGACTATCTTACAGGTAACTATCCACAGTCTCTGTACCTAAAGTCTATTAATTCCACTGACGTCAATGAGATAATCCTTTCCCTTAAAACCAAGTCTGGTGCCCTTGAGGAGATACCAACTTTAATTTACAAAAAAGCCTCCAGATCATTAGCCCCTGCTATTGCATTGCTCTTCAACAAGTCACTTGAACTCCAAACCTTCCCAGATATTCTAAAAAAAGCGAGAGTAACGCCTGTCCACAAATGTGGTGATCTCACAGATGTTAACAACTACAGACCTATATCTATCCTGCCAAACTTGTCAAAAAATTTTGAAAAACTAATCTATAAGCAGCTTTACTCATATCTAGCCAAACTCAATATACTTAGCCCTTGCCAATATGGCTTCAGACCCAAAAAAAGTACTAACGATGCACTTATTAGTATGCTTAACTCGATTCATACAGCTCTTGATAAAAATGAGTTCCCTGTTGGGTTGTTTGTGGACCTGCGTAAAGCTTTTGATACTGTCAACCACCAAAACCTTCTTCTTAAATTACATCATTATGGAGTCAGAGGACACTCCCTACAATACCTCAAATCCTACCTTACTGACAGCCTCCAATATGTTTCTGTGAATAATACAATTTCTCCCACCCTACCCATCAACATTGGTGTTCCCCAGGGCAGCATACTTGGCCCTCTCCTCTTTCTCATCTACATTAATGACCTTCCAAATGCCTCCCAACACCTCAAACCAATTCTATTTGCTGACGACACAACCTTCATTTACTCCAGTCCTGATCCCCTTGCTCTAAATGCCACAGTAAATACTGAGCTAAATAAAGTCCATCTGTGGCTAACTGCCAACAAACTCACCCTTAACATTGACAAAACTTTCTATATTCTGTTTGGCAATAAATCCTCTAATCAAATAAATCTCAAAATAAACAATACCCAAATTTGTAACAAATTAGATGGCAAATTCCTTGACATTCTCATTGACCACAAGCTGAATTTCCAGGGACACATTCTAAACATATCAAAAAAAGTTTCAAAAACTGTGGGCATTCTTTCTAAGATCAGATATTATGTACCACGCCCTGCCCTGGTGACTCTCTATTACTCCCTTATCTATCCATATCTCAACTATGGTATTTGTGCTTGGGGCTCTACTACCCAAAATCACTTACGTCCTCTAATTACTCAACACAAAGCTGCTATTAGGACAATATCCAATTCTGGCATCAGACATCACTCGGTACCCCTACTCAAATCTCTGAATATGTTAGACATTAAGACACTGCACATTCTCTCATGTGTATTATACATATATAAAACGCTAAACTATAATACCAATCCTGATCTCAAAAGCTTCATTGAAGGTTGTAACAGAACCCATGAGCACCATACCAGAAATAAATACAGTTTTGATATTCCTAGAGTACGACTTAATGAAACTAGAAATGCTCTACAAATCAAGGGGCCCAGAATGTGGAATGACCTTCCCAACCATGTTAAAGACTGTACCTCTCTCAACCAGTTTAAGTTAAAAACGAAGCTATACCTAATAAATTCCCTGTAACCTACCTTACCCCTCTATTGTCAACCAATGTCTGTTTTTCTTTAAAGAGCGCTGTTTGTCGACATAATTGTATTTGTGCTGCTTTTTCATCTGTTTTCATTTCTTGTTTTCATTCTACTCATTATGCTCAATTAGTATTAAGCTTGTCATTTAAGTTTATCATGCCCGAAACGCTTTGCGTAATAGTGGCTTTAGGCATTGTATGTACTAGCTCTACCTATAAGTCAACCAATCCTTGTAAAAATTTATTGTATGTATGTACCTTACCTAAATAAAATTGTATTGTATTGTATTGTATTGAATTGTATTGTAATAATGTAGAGTGTACATTATATTTCTTGGGTGCATTTACAAAATCAACTGCTAGATCCCAGTTATCCCATGGAGTAATTGGTTGATTAATCGTTAATTGAGTTGGGTACATATTTAATATTTTGATGGAGTTGGCTACCTTGTAGAACCAAAATGCATAATCAGATTTCGCTCTTCTACGGACCTCAGGTAAGTGTAGTATATTAGAAAGTTTAGCTTGAAACTTCTTGTATTGCCGAGATCTACTCAATGCCTTCACGCCGAAAACTGTGCTAATAGACAAAATTATGTTAGAGATGTGGGTCTATAATTATCTGAGTGTGCTTTGGGGATGGGAACAATGACACTGTCCAATCATCAGGTAATACTCCTTCACTTAAACTCATTCTGTACAACACTAAAAGTGGATTACCTGGTACTTGTGAGACTAATCTCAGTAAACTGTGTGTAATACCGTCCTCTTCAGGAGCAGTTGACTTATTTGATTGTGCTACACAGCCTTCCCGGCTTAGTACCTTCTTTGGTAATTACTTATCAAAGGCAGCTCCATACGAGGAGCTGCCTCGTATGGGCCAATAAGTCTTTTGCAGTTACCTTCATTCTTATGTTCTTACTTACATTTATTGAACTTTATCATCATCATCATTTACAGAAAGAAATTAACATAAAAAGTAGTCATTTTAATACACAAAACAGAAGTAGATATTATGTAAATTATGATGCAGGACAGGATCACTATTAAGAACTTAATTATAAACCACAATATGTTTTATATCATCAGAAATTCGGAAACATACCATATATTTTCAAATATTTACAATTAAAGTATTTATTTAGGAAATAAGTATTTTAGTTACCCTAGTTAGCTCTGAGAACACACATTCTTGCAGCAAGAATTTCTTCCCACTAATCTGAGAGATGCTAATGAGACCAGTCTCGACCCATTGGACAAGTCATGAACAACAATCAACTACAGCACCATCTATGTCAGAAGATATTCAAAATATTCTTGATATCATTCAAATTGTCAATACGAGAACAGAATACATAAGTTGAGTGATGTCAAAGGAATCATATTGACTGACCGAGCCCCATTGTAAATATCCGTGGCTTCCTGACCATAAAGGTACCGCGGCGGGCGAGGGTAAGACACCGGATGTACCCCATATACAAGCCGCACTAGCTATTAGTTCATATAAGCTGACAACTTACCCAAATAAACATTACTTCCTAATTATATATATATATATATATATATATATATATATATATATATATATATATATATATATATATATATATATATATATATATATATATATATATATATATATATATATATATATATATATATATATATATATATATATATATAGGATATATATATATATATATATATATATATATATATCCTACTCACACTCATCCTAGCGCAGTAATTTATTGTGCAACCCATACCCATCCTGTTACCAATAGTTTGTGCAACCCATGCTCATCCTGTTACCTTTAGTTTATTGTGAAACCCATACTCATCCTATGAATGGTAATTTATTATGCACCTCATACTCATCCTGTGAGTCATAGGACATTGTGCAACCCTTTCTCATCGTGTGAATCTTTGTTTACTTTGCTTTCCATACTCTGCTCTCCGACAGTTTCTTGTGCAACCTATACCCATGATGTGAGTGGTAGTTTATTGTGTACCCTATACTTATCCTGTGAATATAGGGTACACAATGAGTTCATTTGTACTCCATACTCATCAAGAAGTGTATTTTACCAGCATTGTAATATAAATTAAGAATAAAGGCATAATCTTATTATGTACCCATAATAAAAATAAGAGCCATCACACTATAATTTTCATGACAAACGGCCTAGACTCCACTTCCGCCTTCGACAAGCTGCTGCCGGAGGTGGGTATAGTTTATTGTACACTCCCGCACCCACAGTCCTGGAAGGGCGGGCATTGGGATGTGGACATGTGTACCATTATACCCCCCCATCCCCACACACACACACACTCCTCTCCTGTTAATAATAATACTAATAATAATAAAAATTAAAAGTAATAACGTTAATAAATATTATAATTAAAACACTTACTGTAATACCCTAGTGCTTGAATGAAGGTGAAGGAAAGACCCAATAAATGTGTAAGTGTATTAAAAACCAAATTTTCGTTGGGTGAGCTGGCAGGTGAGCACCACCTGCCAGCTCACCCAGTAATGAACATCACCTGCACACTGCACCGAACCACTTGCCAGCAGGTGCAGAAGTACGATGGAGAGAGCAAAGTATACAATATTTCAAGTATAATATTAAAGATATATTTAGGATTTAATGTTTTCCTATAAAGTTTCAATAATACCTTTATTTGATTTTTTGTATTATTTTCTACCACAGACGTGGCCACACATTAACAATGCTAACCAGCATATATACATTTTCTTCAGTCCGCCATGGACTCACCCTTTCCACTACCGCCCACAAGATGGGTATAGGGTGCATAATATAAGAACTAAACTAACTAACTCCATTGATAGGGTTAGAGATTTGTTAAACATATAGTTCAGGGATTTATTGAACAATCAACCACAGAAGGTGATTGTAGTGTTTTTAAAATGCTAGGCTAAGCTACATACGTAAATACATAAATACACAGATTTACGTATGCCCTACATAAAGTGTTCGATGTGTCTTTTACATGGTGTCATTAACGTGCATTTACAAAGGTGAAATTGAATTCTGACCAGCTTCCACATATACTTTATACACATACATATACACACACAGACGTATGCATACATATACATATATATACATACATATATACACATATATTTGTCTCTTTTACTCTGACAAGGTGAGATAACTGATAGAGAAACTAGTGTGCAATTAAGCACTTAATCACTGAAGGTGATTAAGGTGCTTTCACAAGCTCAGGTTATAGAGTTACATCACAAACATTCATTGTATAATTGATACGTTACATGGTCAATCTAGGGTACAAGTTCAATATATCATCAAGTGTTCCAGTACTCAAATAGTAATTACACAGTTCAGCATACCTTAGCCCAGGAGGGCGAAAGTCAGTCAGTATGGGACATTCTACAATATAATGTTCAAGGGAGTGCATATTTTCTCTTTCACAAAGTTGACACATTGTGTACTCGACATTTGGGTTTTGAGAAAGCTGCCAGATACGTCTATATCCCAAGCGTATTATGGCCACTATAACATCACATTGCTGGGTTCTTGTTCCATTAATCCTGTATGTGAATGTCTCCGCACGATATCTATCATAATATTTAATGCTACAACTTTCAGGCCTTTGTGAATTTGTTAGGTCGGTGAGATTTTCATTAGATGTTTGCTTAAGTATTCTCTTTGTCACTGCTAATGAAACACCCACATAAATTTCTACCACTGGTTTTCTACAGGCTGTCTTTGCAAGCATATCAACAGTGTCATGCCTTGAGATGCCAACATGTGATGGTATCCATAGGAATTTAATTTCAAATCTCTTTTCTTTGGCAGCTAAAATATTCATTCGAATATCACTGACTATTTTCTGGGTGTCACTACTATGTGCGTTCAATACCAGGAGTGCACTCTGCGAATCACAGTATATAAGTCCACTGCCTTTGTGTTTTAAAAATTCAGTGGCAAGGTATATGCCTGCAAGTTCGGTTTGAGTTGTACTTGCCCAATCATTGACGCGCTTCATTCATGTATGCACGAGAGAAGATTGTTCAAATATATTACATGCCCATCCGGTACATCGTCCACCTTCTTCTACAGAACCGTCGGTATAGCACTGATACACATCGTTACCCATACTCTGAGTACTTTCAGTGATGCTTCACAGTGTTAACTGTTTTAATAATGTAGAGTGTACATTATCTTTCTTGGGTGCATTTACAAAATCAACTGCTAGATCCAAGTTATCCCATGGAGTAATTGGTTGATTAATCGTTAATTGAGTTGGGTACATATTTAATATTTTGATGGAGTTGGCTACCTTGTAGAACCAAAATGCATTCACGCCGAAAACTGTGCTAATAGACAAAATTATGTTAGAGATATTGGTCTATAGTTATCTGAGTGTGCTTTGGGGATGGGAACAATGACACTGTCCAATCATCAGGTAATACTCCTTCACTTAAACTCATTCTGTACAACACTAAAAGTGGATTACCTGGTACTTGTGAGACTAATCACAGTAAACCGTAAGTAATACCGTCCTCTTCAGGAGCAGTTGACTTATTTGATTGTGCTACACAGCCTTCCCGGCTTGGTGCCTTCTTTGGTAATTACTTATCAAAGGCAGCTCCATACGAGGAGCTGCCTCGTATGGGCCAATAAGTCTTTTGCAGTTACCTTCATTCTTATGTTCTTACTTACATTAATTGAACTTTATCATCATCATCATTTTCAGAAAGAAATTAACATAAAAAGTAGTCATTTTAATACAGAAAACAGAAGTAGATATTATGTAAATTATGATGCAGGATAGGATCACTATTAAGAACTTAATTATAAACCACAATATGTTTTATATCGTCAGAAATTCGGAAACATACCATATATTTTCAAATATTTACAATTAAAGTATTTATTTAGGAAATAAGTATTTTAGTTACCCTAGTTAGCTCTGAGAACACACATTCTTACAGCAAGAATTTCTTCCCACTAATCTGAGAGATTCTAATGAGACCAGTCTCGACCCATTGGACAAGTCATGAACAACAATCAACTACAGCACCATCTATGTCAAAAGATATTCAAAATATTCTTGATGTCATTCAAATTGTCAATACGAGAACAGAATACATAAGAGTTACAGTTTAGTGATGTCAAAGGAATCATATTGACTGACCGAGCCCCATTGTAAATATCCGTGGCTTCCTGACCATAAAGGTACCGCCGCGGATAAGGGTAAGGAGGGTACCGTCGAGGGTAAGACACTGGATGTACCCCATATACAAGCCACACTAGCTATTAGTTCATATAAGCTGACAACTTACCCAAATAAACATTACTTCCTAATTATATATATATATATATATATATATATATATATATATATATATATATATATATATATATATATATATATATATATATATATATGTCGTACCTAGTAGCCAGAACTCACTTCTCAGCCTACTATTCAAGGCCCGATTTGCCTAATAAGCCAAGTTTTCCTGAATTAATATATTTACTATAATTTTTTTCTTATGAAATGATAAAGCAACCCTTTTCTCTATGTATGAGGTCAATTTTTTTTTATTGGAGTTAAAATTAATGTAGATATATGACCGAACCTAACCAACCCTACCTAACCTAACCTAACCTATATTTATAGGTAAGGTTAGGTTAGGTAGCCAAAAAAAGCTAGGTTAGGTTAGGTTAGGTAGGTTAGGTAGACGAAAAAACATTAATTCATGAAAACTTGGCTTATTAGGCAAATCGGGCCTTGAATAGTAGGCTGAGAAGTGCGTTCTGGCTATTAGGTACGACATATATATATATATATATATATATATATATATATATATATATATATATACGACATATATATATATATATATATATATATATATATATATATATATATATATATATATATATATATATATATATATATATATATGTCGTACCTAATAGCCAGAACGCACTTCTCAGCCTACTATTCAAGGCCCGATTTGCCTAATAAGCCAAGTATTCATGAATTAATGTTTTTTCGTCTACCTAACCTACCTAACCTAACCTAACCTAGCTTTTTTTGGCTACCTAACCTAACCTTACCTATAAATATAGGTTAGGTTAGGTTAGGTAGGGTTGGTTAGGTTCGGTCATATATCTACGTTAATTTTAACTCCAATAAAAAAAAATTGACCTCATACATAGAGAAAAGGGTTGCTTTATCATTTCATAAGAAAAAAATTATAGTAAATATATTAATTCAGGAAAACTAGGCTTATTAGGCAAATCAGGCCTTGAATAGTAGGCTGAGAAGTGAGTTCTGGCTACTAGGTACGACATATATATATATATATATATATATATATATATATATATGTCGTACCTAGTAGCCAGAACTCACTTCTCAGCCTACTATTCAAGGCCCGATTTGCCTAATAAGCCAAGTTTTCCTGAATTAATATATTTACTATAATTTTTTTCTTATGAAATGATAAAGCAACCCTTTTCTCTATGTATGAGGTCAATTTTTTTTATTGGAGTTAAAATTAACGTAGATATATGACCGAACCTAACCAACCCTACCTAACCTAACCTAACCTATATTTATAGGTAAGGTTAGGTTAGGTAGCCAAAAAAAGCTAGGTTAGGTTAGGTTAGGTAGGTTAGGTAGACGAAAAAACATTAATTCATGAAAACTTGGCTTATTAGGCAAATCGGGCCTTGAATAGTAGGCTGAGAAGTGCGTTCTGGCTATTAGGTACGACATATATATATATATATATATATATATATATATATATATATATATATATATATTAGTATATTTTGGTAGCTGTCTTTCCTGTAGACATATATTATTAAATATGACCGAAAAAGTAAGATTAATAATTCTAACACGAATTTTCTCAATCTTTCGTACATTACGCTTCACTGTTGGAGGTAAATCAAAAATCACTTCTCCAAAATTCATTTTTATTTCTAGTCTGACGCGACACGGGCGCGTTTCGTAAAACTTATTACATTTTCAAAGACTTCACAAATACACAACTGATTAGAACTAGCGTTTCCCTGATTTTATATCTACATTTGAGTGAGGTGGGAAGGGTGATGTGGCATTACATTTGAGTGAGGTGGGAAGGATGATGTGGCATTAACACAAGACAGAACACTAGAGGATATTAATAGGGTATTAAAAGTATCAACACAAGACAGAACAGAAACAATGGGTATTGAATAGAAGTGTTTGTAGAAAGCCTATTGGTCCATATTTCTTGATGCTTCTATATTGGAGCGGAGTCTTGAGGTGGGTAGAATATAGTTGTGCAATAATTGGCTGTTGATTGCTGGTGTTGACTTCTTGATGTGTAGTGCCTCGCAAACGTCAAGCCGCCTGCTATCGCTGATCTATCGATGATTTCTGTGTTGTTTACTAGGATTTCTCTGGCGATGGTTTGGTTATGGGAAGAGATTATGTGTTCCTTAATGGAGCCCTGTTGTTTATGCATCGTTAAACGCCTAGAAAGAGATGTTGTTGTCTTGCCTATATACTGGGTTTTTTGGAGCTTACAGTCCCCAAGTGGGCATTTGAAGGCATAGACGACGTTAGTCTCTTTTAAAGCGTTCTGTTTCGTGTCTGGAGAGTTTCTCATGAGTAGGCTGGCCGTTTTTCTGGTTTTATAGTAAATCGTCAGTTGTATCCTCTGATTTTTGTCTGTAGGGATAACGTTTCTATTAACAATATCTTTCAGGACCCTTTCCTCTGTTTTATGAGCTGTGGAAAAGAAGTTCCTGTAAAATAGTCTAATAGGGGGTATAGGTGTTGTGTTAGTTGTCTCTTCGGAGGTTGCATGGCTTTTCACTTTCCTTCTTATGATGTCTTCGATGAAACCATTGGAGAAGCCGTTATTGACTAGGACCTGCCTTACCCTACAGAGTTCTTCGTCGACTTGCTTCCATTCTGAGCTGTGGCTGAGAGCACGGTCGACGTATGCGTTAACAACACTCCTCTTGTACCTGTCAGGGCAGTCGCTGTTGGCATTTAGGCACATTCCTATGTTTGTTTCCTTTGTGTAGACTGCAGTGTGGAAACCTCCGCCCTTTTCCATGACTGTTACATCTAGAAAAGGCAGCTTCCCATCCTTTTCCGTCTCGTAAGTGAAACGCAGCACGGAACTCTGCTCAAATGCCTCCTTCAGCTCCTGCAGATGTCTGACATCAGGTACCTGTGTAAAAATGTCGTCAACATACCTGCAGTATATGGCCGGTTTCAAGTTCATGTCGACTAAGACTTTTTGCTCGATGGTACCCATGTAGAAGTTTGCAAACAGGACACCTAGGGGAGAACCCATGGCGACCCCATCTACTTGCTTATACATGTGCCCATCCGGGCTCAAGAAGGGTGCCTCTTTAGTACAAGCTTGGAGTAGTTTCCTCAGAATACTTTCTGGCATGTCAAGAGGAGTACAGGCTGGATCACGATACACTCTGTCGGCTATCATTCCGATTGTCTCGTCCACAGGTACGTTGGTAAACAGCGATACTACGTCCAACGAGGCTCTTATCCCTGTGGCCCGTGCGCCCCGCAGTAAGTCCACAAATTCCTTTGGAGACTTCAGGCTGAAGGCGCAAGGAACATAAGGAGTCAGCAGGCCGTTGAGTCGCTTCGCCAATCTGTACGTGGGTGTGGGTATCTGGCTAATGATTGGCCGAAGTGGGTTTCCAGGCTTGTGCGTCTTGACATTTCCATACGCATATCCAGGTTTATATTCCCCAATGATCTTTGGCAGGTGGAGTCCGGATTTCTTGGCGTTCACAGTTTCGATCAGTTTGTTGACCTTTGCTTTTAATTCGGCTGTAGTGTCCTTCGTTACCCTTTGGAACTTAGTTTGGTCAGAGAGTATGATGTTCATTTTCGCCAGATATTCGTCTTTTTTAAGAATGACATATATTGGCGACTTGTCACCTCTCCTGACAACTATCTCCTTGTTCTCACGAAGGCTTTTAGCTGCCGCTCTAAGCTCGGGGGACAGTATGGTGCTTCTGTAGTTGCCTCGATTCTTTCCTCCTTCTGCAATAAGTTCTGCTTGTAAGGTATCTTTGGTAGTGACCTTCTTTTGTGTCTCGAGGTCGAATATGTCGTCCAACAGAATTTCCAACTCTACTTTCCGGGCCATTTCACTCGGTCTGGACATAACATGACAGTTTATGCCCAGATTTAGGAGAGTGACTTGGTCCTCAGTGAGGTTAATTCCTGCAAGGTTCAGGAAGCCATCTCTTGGTCGTGGAATTGCCATAGGTCCTCCATATAATGTTGTTAGTTTCTTGATAATCCTTGTTTCAGTGCTGAGGTGATGTTGGTCTGTGAGGATGTCGAGGTGTTGTTCAATGCGGGTACGGATACTATGGTCGATGTTGCTATTTCTCCACTCGTTTGAAGCATGAAGTAGTTGCGTTTTGTTGTCTTTGATTTCTTGTACTAAAGAGGCACCCTTCTTGAGCCCGGATGGGCACATGTATAAGCAAGTAGATGGGGTCGCCATGGGTTCTCCCCTAGGTGTCCTGTTTGCAAACTTCTACATGGGTACCATCGAGCAAAAAGTCTTAGTCGACATGAACTTGAAACCGGCCATATACTGCAGGTATGTTGACGACATTTTTACACAGGTACCTGATGTCAGACATCTGCAGGAGCTGAAGGAGGCATTTGAGCAGAGTTCCGTGCTGCGTTTCACTTACGAGACGGAAAAGGATGGGAAGCTGCCTTTTCTAGATGTAACAGTCATGGAAAAGGGCGGAGGTTTCCACACTGCAGTCTACACAAAGGAAACAAACATAGGAATGTGCCTAAATGCCAACAGCGACTGCCCTGACAGGTACAAGAGGAGTGTTGTTAACGCATACGTCGACCGTGCTCTCAGCCACAGCTCAGAATGGAAGCAAGTCGACGAAGAACTCTGTAGGGTAAGGCAGGTCCTAGTCAATAACGGCTTCTCCAATGGTTTCATCGAAGACATCATAAGAAGGAAAGTGAAAAGCCATGCAACCTCCGAAGAGACAACTAACACAACACCTATACCCCCTATTAGACTATTTTACAGGAACTTCTTTTCCACAGCTCATAAAACAGAGGAAAGGGTCCTGAAAGATATTGTTAATAGAAACGTTATCCCTACAGACAAAAATCAGAGGATACAACTGACGATTTACTATAAAACCAGAAAAACGGCCAGCCTACTCATGAGAAACTCTCCAGACACAAAACAGAACGCTTTAAAAGAGACTAACGTCATCTATGCCTTCAAATGCCCACTTGGGGACTGTAAGCTCCAAAAAACCCAGTATATAGGCAAGACAACAACATCTCTTTCTAGGCGTTTAACGATGCATAAACAACAGGGCTCCATTAAGGAACACATAATCTCTTCCCATAACCAAACCATCGCCAGAGAAATCCTAGTAAACAACACAGAAATCATCGATAGATACAGCGATAGCAGGCGGCCTGACGTTTGCGAGGCACTACACATCAAAAAGTCAACACCAGCAATCAACAGCCAATTATTGCACAACTATATTCTACCCACCTCAAGACTCCGCTCCAATATAGAAGCATCAAGAAATATGGACCAATAGGCTTTCTACAAACACTTCTATTCAATACCCATTGTTTCTGTTCTGTCTTGTGTTGATACTTTTAATACCCTATTAATATCCTCTAGTGTTCTGTCTTGTGTTAATGCCACATCATCCTTCCCACCTCACTCAAATGTAATGCCACATCACCCTTCCCACCTCACTCAAATGTAGATATAAAATCAGGGAAACGCTAGTTCTAATCAGTTGTGTATTTGTGAAGTCTTTGAAAATGTAATAAGTTTTACGAAACGCGCCCGTGTCGCGTCAGACTAGAAATAAAAATGAATTTTGGAGAAGTGATTTTTGATTTACCTCCAACAGTGAAGCGTAATGTACGAAAGATTGAGAAAATTCGTGTTAGAATTATTAATCTTACTTTTTCGGTCATATTTAATAATATATATATATATATATATATATATATATATATATATATATATATATATATATATATATATATATATATATATATGTCGTACCTAATAGCCAGAACGCACTTCTCAGCCTACTATTCAAGGCCCGATTTGCCTAATAAGCCAAGTTTTCATGAATTAATGTTTTTTCGTCTACCTAACCTACCTAACCTAACCTAACCTAGCTTTTTTTGGCTACCTAACCTAACCTTACCTATAAATATAGGTTAGGTTAGGTTAGGTAGGGTTGGTTAGGTTCGGTCATATATCTACGTTAATTTTAACTCCAATAAAAAAAAATTGACCTCATACATAGAGAAAAGGGTTGCTTTATCATTTCATAAGAAAAAAATTATAGTAAATATATTAATTCAGGAAAACTTGGCTTATTAGGCAAATCGGGCCTTGAATAGTAGGCTGAGAAGTGAGTTCTGGCTACTAGGTACGACATATATATATATATTTTATGTTAATTATGATGCAGGATAGGATCACTATTAAGAACTTAATTATAAACCACAATATGTTTATATATATATCCTACTCACACTCATCATAGCACAGTAATTTATTGTGCAACCCATACCCATCCTGTTACCAATAGTTTGTGCAACCCATGCTCATCCTGTTACCTTTAGTTTATTGTGAAACCTATACTCATCCTATGAATGGTAATTTATTATGCACCTCATACTCATCCTGTGAGTCATAGGACATTGTGGAACCCTTTCTCATCGTGTGAATCTTTGTTTACTTTGCTTTCCATACTCTGCTCTCCGATAGTTTCTTGTGCAACCCATACCCATGATGTGAGTGGTAGTTTATTGTGTACCCTATACTCATCCTGTGAGTATAGGGTACACAATGAGTTCATTTGTACTCCATACTCATCAAGAAGTGTATTTTACCAGCATTGTAATATAAATTAAGAATAAAGGCATAATCTTATTATGTACCCATAATAAAAATAAGAGCCATCACACTATAATTTTCATGACAAACGGCCTAGACTCCACTTCCGCCTTCGACAAGCTGCTGCCGGAGGTGGGTATAGTTTATTGTACACTCCTGCACCCCCAGTCCTGGGAAGAGGGGCATTCGAATGTGGACATATGAACCATTACCCCCAACCCTTCCCTGTTAATAATAATTGAAACACTACACTACACACTATATGTTCATTTAATATTTCAAGTATAAGAATCAAGATATATTTAGGATTTAACGATTTAACATTGTCTCAATCATACCTTTATTGCACTTTATCATCATTATTTACAGAAAGAAATTAACATAAAAATGTAGTTAATTTTAACATACAAAACCGAATTTGAACATTGTTAATTTTGATGCAGGATAACTATTAATAAGAACTTAATTATAAACCACAATATGATGTGTATCATCAGAAATTTGGAAACATAATATATATTAAAATAATATATATATATATATATATATATATATATATATATATATATATATATATATATATATATATATATATATATATATATATATATATATAAATATATATATATATATATATATATATATATATATATATATATATATATATATATATATATATATATATATATATATATATATATCTTGTCTTGTTCTTAACAAGAACAAGAAGAACATATCGATGCCAACACAGAAGACAATGTCCAACATAACAGGCCAATTACACTTGATTAATCTTTGTGTTTAGATAGGAGATGCCTCGTATGGGCCAATAAGCCTTCTGCAGCCCCTATGTTTATCCCTTATGTATCCCCCCATGTTTTCACCTTCATTGTATTATCACCTGTCCTAATGCGGGTATAAAATCAACTAGTATTGTAAGATCTGTTCACTTGAGAATGAACCATGGAGGTTCGAAACGTCGTGCAAATTATACAAATAAGTATAATACACTCTATAGTAAATCACTTCTTTTCTTCACCTTAAAAGTACGAAAATGAGTTTTGGAGAACTCCTATTTCAATTAAGCCCTGATGCTAAGAAAATAGTTAGAGGGATAGAAGCCCTAAACCAGAAAATAATAAATACAGAATATGCGGTCATATTCAATGAAATATATTTATATATATATATATATATATATATATATATATATATATATATATATATATATATATATATATATATATAACTGAAAACTCACACCCCAGAAGTGACTCGAACCCATACTCCCAGGAGCAACGCAACTGGTATGTACAAGACGCCTTAATCCACTTGACCATCACGACCGGACAAAATGAGGTGATAGCCGAAGCTATTTGAACCACCCCACCGCCGGCACTCGGATGGTAATCTTGGGCATAGCATTTTACCAAATCACCTCATTCTTTGGGGCACACGTGAGGAACACAAATGCGAACAAGCCTGAATGGTCCCCAGGACAATATGCAACTGAAAACTCACACCCCAGAAGTGACTCGAACCCATACTCCCAGGAGCAACGCAACTGGTATGTACAAGACGCCTTAATCCACTTGACCATCACGACCGGACAAAATGAGTTGCATATTGTCCTGGGGACCATTCAGGCTTGTTCGCATTTGTGTTCCTCACGTGTGCCCCAAAGAATGAGGTGATTTGGTAAAATGCTATGCCCAAGATTACCATCCGAGTGCCGGCGGTGGGGTGGTTCAAATAGCTTCGGCTATCACCTCATTTTGTCCGGTCGTGATGGTCAAGTGGATTAAGGCGTCTTGTACATACCAGTTGCGTTGCTCCTGGGAGTATGGGTTCGAGTCACTTCTGGGGTGTGAGTTTTCAGTTGCATATTGTCCTGGGGACCATTCAGGCTTGTTCGCATTTGTGTTCCTCACGTGTGCCCCAAAGAATGAGGTGATTTGGTAAAATGCTATGCCCAAGATTACCATCCGAGTGCCGGCGGTGGGGTGGTTCAAATAGCTTCGGCTATCACCTCATTTTGTCCGGTCGTGATGGTCAAGTGGATTAAGGCGTCTTGTATATACCAGTTGCGTTGCTCCTGGGAGTATGGGTTCGAGTCACTTCTGGGGTGTGAGTTTTCAGTTGCATATTGTCCTGGGGACCATTCAGGCTTGTTCGCATTTGTGTTCCTCACGTGTGCCCCAAAGAATGAGGTGATTTGGTAAAATGCTATGCCCAAGATTACCATCCGAGTGCCGGCGGTGGGGTGGTTCAAATAGCTTCGGCTATCACCTCATTTTGTCCGGTCGTGATGGTCAAGTGGATTAAGGCGTCTTGTACATACCAGTTGCGTTGCTCCTGGGAGTATGGGTTCGAGTCACTTCTGGGGTGTGAGTTTTCAGTTGCATATTGTCCTGGGGACCATTCAGGCTTGTTCGCATTTGTGTTCCTCACGTGTGCCCCAAAGAATGAGGTGATTTGGTAAAATGCTATGCCCAAGATTACCATCCGAGTGCCGGCGGTGGGGTGGTTCAAATAGCTTCGGCTATCACTTCATTTTGTCCGGTCGTGATGGTCTAGTGGATTAAGGCGTCTTGTACATACCAGTTGCGTTGCTCCTGGGAGTATGGGTTCGAGTCACTTCTGGGGTGTGAGTTTTCAGTTGCATATTGTCCTGGGGACCATTCAGGCTTGTTCGCATTTGTGTTCCTCACGTGTGCCCCAAAGAATGAGGTGATTTGGTAAAATGCTATGCCCAAGATTACCATCCGAGTGCCGGCGGTGGGGTGGTTCAAATAGCTTCGGCTATCACCTCATTTTGTCCGGTCGTGATGGTCAAGTGGATTAAGGCGTCTTGTACATACCAGTTGCGTTGCTCCTGGGAGTATGGGTTCGAGTCACTTCTGGGGTGTGAGTTTTCAGTTGCATATTGTCCTGGGGACCATTCAGGCTTGTTCGCATTTGTGTTCCTCACGTGTGCCCCAAAGAATGAGGTGATTTGGTAAAATGCTATGCCCAAGATTACCATCCGAGTGCCGGCGGTGGGGTGGTTCAAATAGCTTCGGCTATCACCTCATTTTGTCCGGTCGTGATGGTCAAGTGGATTAAGGCGTCTTGTACATACCAGTTGCGTTGCTCCTGGGAGTATGGGTTCGAGTCACTTCTGGGGTGTGAGTTTTCAGTTGCATATTGTCCTGGGGACCATTCAGGCTTGTTCGCATATATATATATATATATATATATATATATATATATATATATATATATATATATATATATATATATATATATATATATATATATTTATATATATAAATATATATATATATATATATATATATATATATATATATATATATATATATATATATATATATATATATATATATATATATAAATGGAAATTTAGCACATTTAAATAATGTTATTAAGCTTAAGAATAAATTACATAAGATTAACATAGTAAAATGACTGGGATACAGATGGATCAGTAATCACATTACAAGTCCAATTATTTCCTAACTGAAGTCTGTAACGCACTATCATGTCATATTTCATAATACAAATTAGGTAAGAGATATGCAATATCAACACAAAATCGTCAGCTACTATTTCCAAAACACATTTATTATATAGCATTAAACTGCTCTTTCACTTCGGGGGCGTTTACGCTGATATGGTTTTTTGGCAATTCCAAATGTTTTTGGGATTGAAAAAATTATGTTTTTGTCATACATTTTAGTATTTTCATTATAAGGTTTTCTTGATATAAAGCACCATAAGTAATCTCTCTTTTCAGCTTTAGTTTTTTGGTCCCAAACTTCCTTAGGAACCAGGTACTTATCTAAATTGGATGATATTATATAATTTCCTTCTCCGTGTAATGCTCTCCTCAGATCTAGCATTTGGAGCGTTGAAACATTGCAAATTTTTTCAATTAATTATGGCAGTTTTTGGGGTTTCCAATCAATAGTCAGTTTGTTCAACATTGTATACAGTACCTCAAGACATAAATCCCACACCACTTAACTAGCTCCCAGATACCTAATTAATTCCCTACTCTCTGTAAATGTCTTCCTGGTGTGTACTCACCTAATTGTACTCACCTAATTGTGCTTGCGGGGGTTGAGCTCTGGCTCTTTGGTCCCGCCTCTCAACCGTCAATCAACTGGTGTACAGATTCCTGAGCCTATTGGGCTCTATCATATCTACATTTGAAACTGTGTATGGAGTCAGCCTCCACCACATCACTTCCTAATGCATTCCATTTACTAACTACTCTGACACTGAAAAAGTTCTTTCTAACGTCTCTGTGGCTCATTTGGGTACTCAGCTTCCACCTGTGTCCCCTTGTTCGCGTCCCACCAGTGTTGAATAGTTCATCCTTGTTTACCCGGTCGATTCCCCTGAGGATTTTGTAGGTTGTGATCATGTCCCCCCTTACTCTTCTGTCTTCCAGTGTCGTAAGGTGCATTTCCCGCAGCCTTTCCTCATAACTCATGCCTCTTAGTTCTGGGACTAGTCTAGTAGCATACCTTTGGACTTTTTCCAGCCTCGACTTGTGCTTGACAAGGTACGGGCTCCATGCTGGGGCCGCATACTCCAGGATTGGTCCTACATATGTGGTGTACAAGATTCTGAATGATTCCTTACACAAGTTCCTGAACGCCGTTCTGATGTTAGCCAGCCTCGCATATGCCGCAGACGTTATTCTCTTTATGTGGGCTTCAGGAGACAGGTTTGGTGTGATATCAACTCCTAGATCTTTCTCTCTGTCTGTTTCATTAAGTACTTCATCTCCTATTCTGTATCCTGTGCCTGGCCTCCTGTTTCCACTGCCTAGTTTCATTACTTTGCATTTACTCGGGTTGAACTTCAACAGCCATTTGTTGGACCATTCACTCAGTCTATCCAGGTCATCTTGTAGCCTCCTACTATCATCCTCTGTTTCAATCCTCCTCATAATTTTTGCATCGTCGGCAAACATTGAGAGGAACGAATCTATACCCTCTGGGAGATCATTTACATATACCAGAAACACTATAGGTCCAAGGACTGACCCCTGCGGGACTCCACTTGTGACGTCTCGCCAATCTGAGACCTCACCCCTCACACAGACTCGTTGTCTCCTGTTGCTTAGGTACTCCTCTATCCACCGGAGTACCTTCCCTCTCACTCCAGCCTGCATCTCCAACTTTCGCACTAGCCTCTTGTGTGGCACTGAATCAAAGGCTTTCTGACAATCCAAAAATATGCAGTCTGCCTACCCTTCTCTTTCTTGCCTTATTTTTGTTGCCTGGTCGTAGAATTCAAGTAACCCTGTGAGGCAGGACCTGCCATCCCTGAACCCATGTTGATGCTGTGTTACAAAGTTCCTTCGCTCCAGATGCTCCACTAGTTTTTTTCGCACAATCTTCTCCATCAGCTTGCTTGGTATGCAGGTTAGGGACACTGGCCTGTAGTTCAGTGCCTCCTGTCTATCCCCTTTCTTGTATATCGGGACTACGTTAGCTGCTTTCCAAATATCTGGCAGTTACCCTGTTGCCAGTGATTTGTTATACACTATGGAGAGTGGTAGGCTCAGTTCTCTTGCTCCTTCCTTTAGAACCCAAGGGGAGATTCCATCTGGGCCTATAGCCTTCGTCACGTCCAACTCTAGTAAACACTTCCTTACTTCCCCACTGGTAATCTCAAACTCTTCCAGTGGTTCCTGGTTAGCTATTCCCTCACTTACCTCTGGAATTTCTCGTTGCTCTAAGGTGAAGACCTCCTGGAATTTCTTATTCAATTCCTCACACACTTCCTTGTCATTTGTAGTGAATCCTTCCGCCCCTATCCTTAATCTCATAACCTGTTCCTTTACTGTTGTTTTTCTCCTAATGTGGCTATGCAACAATTTAGGCTGAGTCTTTGCCTTGCTTGCGATGTCATTTTCGTATTGTCTTTCTGCCTCTCTTCTCATCCTGACATATTCATTCCTGGCATTCTGGTATCTTTCTCTGCTCTCCAGTGTCCTGTTATTCCTATAGTTTCTCCATGCCCTTTTACTTTGCTGCTTAGCTAGCCTACATCTTTGATTAAACCATGGGTTTCTTATCTTCATTTCTCTGTTTTCCTTTTGGACTGGGACAAACTTGTTTGCTGCGTCCTTGCACTTCTGCGTGATGTAATCCATCATATCTTGGGCCGTCTTTCCCCTGAGCTCTGTTTCCCATGCTATATCTGTTAGGAATTTTCTTATCCCCTCATAGTTTCCCTTTCGGTATGCTAACCTTTTGGTTTCGGTATCCCTCCTCGAGTTCAATAACCCTTCTTCAATCAAGTACTCAAACACCAGTACACTGTGGTCGCTCATTCCCACTGGGTCCTCAAAACCGATTTCTCTTATGTCGGAGTCGTTCAGAGTGAAGACTAGGTCGAGTCTCGCTGGTTCGTCATTGCCTCGCATCCTTGTGGGTTCTCCGACATGCTGGGTTAAAAAGTTGCTTGTCACCACCTCCAATAGTTTGGCTCTCCACGTATCCTCACCTCCATGCGGTTCCTTGTTCTCCCAGTCAATCTTTCCGTGATTGAAGTCGCCCATGATGAGCAGGTGGGATCTATTTCTACAGGCAGCAGAGGCTGCCCTCTCAATTATAGTGTTAACTGCCTTGTTGTTGTTTTCATACTCTTGACTGGGTCTCCTGTCATTTGGTGGAGGGTTGTATATTACTGCTACTACTATTCTTGGTCCTCCCATTGTTATGGTGCCTGCTATGTAGTCTCTGAACTCCTCACAGCCCGGGATGGCCATCTCCTTAAAACTCCATTCCCTTCTCATGAGTAGGGCCACTCCGCCTCCTCCCCTACCTTCCCTCTCTTTCCTTATTACTGTATACTCCTGGGGAAACACGGCATTCGTTATGATTCCAGAGAGTTTTGTTTCAGTGAGTCCGATTACATCTGGGTTAACTTCCTGTGCTCTTTCCCTTAGTTCACTTGTCTTGCTTGTGATCCCATCTATGTTCGAGTACATCACCCTGAAACTGACTCTCTTCTGCTTTTCTGGGGGGGACCTTTGCGATCTGGGGTGAGTGGGAGCTGGGGGGACCTGGCACGGGGGGATTGGTGGAGGAGGGAGGGCTTGGGGTGGTGGGGGAGAGGGGGAGGGTACAGGGGGTGGATAAGAGGGGGAGGGTACAGGGGGTGGAAAAGAGGGGGAGGGTACAGGGGGTGGATAAGAGGGGGAGGGTACAGGAGGTGGGTAAGAGAGGGAGGGTTGGGGAAGCATGGAAGGAGGAGAGGCTGTGGGGGATAGGGGAGATGGGGGGGCTTGGGGGGAGAGAAAAGGGTGGAGGGCTTGGGGGGCGTGGGGGAAAAGGGAGGGCTGAGGTGGGTGAGGAAGAGGGGAGGGTTTAGGGGAGTGGGGGAGAGGGGAAGACTTAGGTGGGGTGGGGGAGAGTGGGGGGCTTAGGGGGGAGGGGGGGAAGGGAGGGCATGGGGGTGGGAGAGACGGGAAGGCATGTGGGAGAAGGGAGGGCATGGGGGATGGGGGAGAAGGGAGGTCCTGGGGAGAGGGGTGAGGGGGAGAAGGGGGGTGAGTGGGGGGAGAGGGGTGGGTGGGGGGAGGGTGCCCTAGGTGGGTACTTAGTGGGGGTACTGTGTGTGTGTGTGTGTGTGTGTGTGTGTGTGTGTGTGTGTGTGTGTGTGTGTGTGTGTGTGTGTGTGTGTGTGTGTGTGTGTGTGTGTGTGTGTGTGTGTGCGTGTGTGTGCGTGTGTGTGTGTGTGTGTGTGTGTGTGTGTGTGTGCGTGTGTGTGTGTGTGTGTGTGTGTGTGTGTGTGTGTGTGTGTGTGTGTGTGTGTGTGTGTGTGTGTGTGTGTGTGTGTGTGTGTGTGTGTGTGTGTATACACCCACATATAACACCCACATATGTGTTGTATGTGGATGCTGAAGTTCAGTCTTTCAGTCTCTTGTCTATGTATAGGTCAAGGAACTTTCAATAATCATTATTGCTAATATTAACATTGTGTATATGAAGTTGAATTTGGTTTCAGGATTTACTTCCAAACAAAAATAGTAGTCGGTCTTTTTTATGTTTAATGTGAGTTTGTTAGTTTACATCCATGAGTGGACTTTTTAAATCTGTTATTTTCATTATTATATAGTGCGTTTGGGTTGGGGTATGAATAGATGAAGGTAGCATCGTCAGCACTTATGTTTACACTTATTGGAAGTATCTAAGTATCAACTAAAGTATCTTCACACTTGACTTAAACTTTAGTAGCTATTTTCTGGACCATTCCTCAAGTTTCGGAGGTCAACGAAGATGGAATTCACATGAAATGGATTATGTTACCATCACTAATAATGTTGTGTTTTTCTCTGTCTAGCTTCGGACACGGTCATGTTACAATTGTGTCTTAGAGAGTTGCGCGCAATTAAGGATGATAGAAATCACTTACAATTAATGAAGGATGGTAGAAAATCACAATTAATGCATCAAGTTTGGAGACTTGAATTGAAATTGAAATTGAAATAAGTTTATTGAGGTAAAATACACACAAAGGGATGAGGTAGCTCAAGCTATTCTCACCCCGTTCAGTACATCGTGTTAATACATACATAGACACACACACTTGTACACATTTTAGTGTAACAAGCAAGGCAAATAGTTCTGTTTCATGGGTAGAGGCAACTGCACTTGCAGCTGCACCCGTGTGGCGGTGTAGGAAACCATCAATGTATATGATTTGAGAGAGAGAGAATGATCTGTGGACAGAGCATCAATATGGCGTAAGGTATTGGGCTTTGCCTCAAGATGAAGCATAATAAAGAACCCGAATATAAGGAGAAAAAATTACATTAAAAATTGTCCACATGATACATATATATAATCACGTTTTAAACATTTCAATTGTATTATTTGCATATATATATAATTAGGAAGTAATGTTTATCTGGGTAAGTTGTCAACTTTTATGAACTAATAGCTAGTGCGGCTTGTATACGGGGTACATCCGGTCTCTTACCCTCTGCGGCGGTAACTTTATGGTCAGGAAGCCACAAATAGTTACAGTTCAAGTTCAAGTATGTTTATTGGGACAAGAAAAAAATACATTTCAAAGGGATAGAGTAACTTAGGCTATTTCTACCCCCTCTACTGCAAGTCCCTCAAGGGGCGCACAAATTCAGTAAGTACAAATAGACAATTAACATTACAAGAATCCCATTTAACATTGCAGGTTAATATAGTAAGTACAGCATCTAAATGTTACACTCTTGGGGCAAAATTTTTGTAGCTCCTAAGTATACTGTCTATCATACCATTATCACACATGCAAACAATTTGATGTGGTACATTACTTATTTCCTTATTTCTATAGTTATCAATAAGTTGACACTCTAATACATAATGTTCTAAGGTGTGGGCGTGCGGCATACTACATAATTTACAATCCTTATCTTTTTCACTGACATCAACTCCGTATTGCCAGATATATTTGTATCCTAATCTTAATCTCATGTAAATTGAATCCTTCCAAGTTGACTTTCCTTTACCATAGGTGAAGGACGAGTTTGTATTTATTACTGAATAATTCTTAAGTGTGTTACTACTATCCACTATTGCCATTCTTTTTATCATTTCTTCATCTTCATTTCTTCTTATTAATGTTATATATACATGTACACATAATCATACATACATGTACATATATATACATATGCGGTAAATCCACAGAAATGAAATATGGAATTTTCCGCATACAAATGATTATTGTTTTGTGATCGTCAATTGCATATATACATATACATACATATACATTCACATACATATTCAATCACCCACACAAATACACACATCAATAATCTTTGTATCAAAGTGATTCAACAAGAGGCTCACAAGTCACTATACTAGGCACTTTACAGGAAACAGGAACCGATGAAAGAGCATTAGAGGTCCCACACTATCTCATTGCCTGGGAGAGGATTGGAGTTCTGGTTGGTTAAATACCCCAGAATTCCTACCACTCTTATGGCTTTGAAGTATGGTGTAGTGGATACAGCATGCAACTGCCACCTTGTTGGCCAGTGTTCGAGTCTCCTGGTGGGTTGAGTGTCTAAAAAGTTATAAACTTCAGCTACTGGAATAGGGTAGTCTGTGCATTAAGCATTTGGCACTGAGTTTTCCCATATAACAGGAACCGATGAAAGAGCATTAGAGGTCCCACACTATCTCATTGCGTGGGAGAGGATTGGAGTTCTGGTTGGTTAAATACCCCAGAAATCCTACCTCTCTTATGGCTTTGAAGTATGGTGTAGTGGATACAGCATGCAACTGCCACCTTGTTGGCCAGTGTTCGAGTCTCCTGGTGGGTTGAGTGTCTAAAAAGTTATAAACTTCAGCTACTGGAATAGGGTAGTCTGTGCATTAAGCATTTGGCACTGAGTTTTCCCATATAACAGGAACCGATGAAAGAGCATTAGAGGTCCCACACTATCTCATTGCCTGGGAGAGGATTGGAGTTCTGGTTGGTTAAATACCCCAGAATTCCTACCTCTCTTATGGCTTTGAATTATGGTGTAGTGGATACAGCATGCAACTGCCACCTTGTTGGACAGTGTTCGAGTCTCCTGGTGGGTTGAGTGTCTAAAAAGTTATAAACTTCAGCTACTGGAATAGGGTAGTCTGTGCATTAAGCATTTGGCACTGAGTTTTCCCATATAACAGGAACCGATGAAAGAGCATTAGAGGTCCCACACTATCTCATTGCCTGGGAGAGGATTGGAGTTCTGGTTGGTTAAATACCCCAGAAATCCTACCTCTCTTATGGCTTTGAAGTATGGTGTAGTGGATACAGCATGCAACTGCCACCTTGTTGGCCAGTGTTCGAGTCTCCTGGTGGGTTGAGTGTCTAAAAAGTTATAAACTTCAGCTACTGGAATAGGGTAGTCTGTGCATTAAGCATTTGGCACTGAGTTTTCCCATATAACAGGAACCGATGAAAGAGCATTAGAGGTCCCACACTATCTCATTGCCTGGGAGAGGATTGGAGTTCTGGTTGGTTAAATACCCCAGAATTCCTACCTCTCTTATGGCTTTGAAGTATGGTGTAGTGGATACAGCATGCAACTGCCACCTTGTTGGACAGTGTTCGAGTCTCCTGGTGGGTTGAGTGTCTAAAAAGTTATAAACTTCAGCTACTGGAATAGGGTAGTCTGTGCATTAAGCATTTGGCACTGAGTTTTCCCATATAACAGGAACCGATGAAAGAGCATTAGAGGTCCCACACTATCTCATTGCCTGGGAGAGGATTGGAGTTCTGGTTGGTTAAATACCCCAGAATTCCTACCTCTCTTATGGCTTTGAAGTATGGTGTAGTGGATACAACATGCAACTGCCACCTTGTTGGCCAGTGTTCGAGTCTCTTGGTGGGTTGAGTTCTAAAAAGTTATAAACTTCAGCTACTGGAATAGGGTAGTCTGTGCATTAAGCATTTGGCACTGAGTTTTCCCATATAACAGGAACCGATGAAAGAGCATTAGAGGTCCCACACTATCTCATTGCCTGGGAGAGGATTGGAGTTCTGGTTGGTTAAATACCCCAGAATTCCTACCTCTCTTATGGCTTTGAAGTATGGTGTAGTGGATACAGCATGCAACTGCCACCTTGTTGGCCAGTGTTCGAGTCTCCTGGTGGGTTGAGTGTCTAAAAAGTTATAAACTTCAGCTACTGGAATAGGGTAGTCTGTGCATTAAGCATTTGGCACTGAGTTTTCCCATATAACAGGAACCGATGAAAGAGCATTAGAGGTCCCACACTATCTCATTGCCTGGGAGAGGATTGGAGTTCTGGTTGGTTAAATACCCCAGAAATCCTACCTCTCTTATGGCTTTGAAGTATGGTGTAGTGGATACAGCATGCAACTGCCACCTTGTTGGCCAGTGTTCGAGTCTCCTGGTGGGTTGAGTGTCTAAAAAGTTATAAACTTCAGCTACTGGAATAGGGTAGTCTGTGCATTAAGCATTTGGCACTGAGTTTTCCCATATAACAGGAACCGATGAAAGAGCATTAGAGGTCCCACACTATCTCATTGCCTGGGAGAGGATTGGAGTTCTGGTTGGTTAAATACCCCAGAATTCCTACCTCTCTTATGGCTTTGAAGTATGGTGTAGTGGATACAGCATGCAACTGCCACCTTGTTGGACAGTGTTCGAGTCTCCTGGTGGGTTGAGTGTCTAAAAAGTTATAAACTTCAGCTACTGGAATAGGGTAGTCTGTGCATTAAGCATTTGGCACTGAGTTTTCCCATATAACAGGAACCGATGAAAGAGCATTAGAGGTCCCACACTATCTCATTGCCTGGGAGAGGATTGGAGTTCTGGTTGGTTAAATACCCCAGAATTCCTACCTCTCTTATGGCTTTGAAGTATGGTGTAGTGGATACAACATGCAACTGCCACCTTGTTGGCCAGTGTTCGAGTCTCTTGGTGGGTTGAGTTCTAAAAAGTTATAAACTTCAGCTACTGGAATAGGGTAGTCTGTGCATTAAGCATTTGGCACTGAGTTTTCCCATATAACAGGAACCGATGAAAGAGCATTAGAGGTCCCACACTATCTCATTGCCTGGGAGAGGATTGGAGTTCTGGTTGGTTAAATACCCCAGAATTCCTACCTCTCTTATGGCTTTGAAGTATGGTGTAGTGGATACAGCATGCAACTGCCACCTTGTTGGCCAGTGTTCGAGTCTCCTGGTGGGTTGAGTGTCTAAAAAGTTATAAACTTCAGCTACTGGAATAGGGTAGTCTGTGCATTAAGCATTTGGCACTGAGTTTTCCCATATAACAGGAACCGATGAAAGAGCATTAGAGGTCCCACACTATCTCATTGCCTGGGAGAGGATTGGAGTTCTGGTTGGTTAAATACCCCAGAATTCCTACCTCTCTTATGGCTTTGAAGTATGGTGTAGTGGATACAGCATGCAACTGCCACCTTGTTGGCCAGTGTTCGAGTCTCCTGGTGGGTTGAGTGTCTAAAAAGTTATAAACTTCAGCTACTGGAATAGGGTAGTCTGTGCATTAAGCATTTGGCACTGAGTTTTCCCATATAACAGGAACCGATGAAAGAGCATTAGAGGTCCCACACTATCTCATTGCCTGGGAGAGGATTGGAGTTCTGGTTGGTTAAATACCCCAGAATTCCTACCTCTCTTATGGCTTTGAAGTATGGTGTAGTGGATACAGCATGCAACTGCCACCTTGTTGGCCAGTGTTCGAGTCTCCTGGTGGGTTGAGTGTCTAAAAAGTTATATATATATATATATATATATATATATATATATATATATATATATATATATATATATATATATATATATATATATATATATATATATATATATATATATATATATATGTCGTACCTAGTAGCCAGAACGCACTTCTCAGCCTACTATGCAAGGCCCAATTTGCCTAATAAGCCAAGTTTTCCTTAATTAATATATTTTCTCTATTTTTTTTCTTATGAAATGATAAAGCTACCCATTTCATTATGTATGATGTCAATTTTTTTTTATTGGAGTTAAAATTAACGTAGATATATGACCGAACCTAACCAACCCTACCTAACCTAACATAACCTATCTTTATAAGTTAGGTTAGGTTAGGTAGCCGAAAAAGTTAAGTTAGGTTAGGTAGGTTAGGTAGTCGAAAAACAATTAATTCATGAAAACTTGACTTATTAGGCAAATCGGGCCTTGCATAGTAGGCTGACAAGTGCGTTCTGGCTACTAGGTACGACATATATATATATATATATATATATATATATATATATATATATATATATATATATATATATGCAAACAAGCCTGAATGGTCCCCAGGACTATATACAACTGAAAACTCACACCCCAGAAGTGACTCGAACCCATACTCCCACAACTGGTATGTACAGGGACGCCTTAATCCGCTTGACCATCACGACCGGACATAAGGAAGTGATAGCCGAGGCTATATGAACCACTTCCCCGCCGGCACTCGGATGGTAATCTTGGGCATAGCATTTTATCAAATCACCTCATTCTTTGGGGCACACGTGAGGAACACAAATGCAAACAAGCCTGAATGGTCCCCAGGACTATATACAACTGAAAACTCACACCCCAGAAGTGACTCGAACCCATACTCCCACAACTGGTATGTACAGGGACGCCTTAATCCTTTGGCCTTTTAATCACCTCATTCTTTGCCCCAAAGAATGAGGTGATTTGATAAAATGCTATGCCCAAGATTACCATCCGAGTGCCGGTGGGGAAGTGGTTCATATAGCCTCGGCTATCACTTCCTTATGTCCGGTCGTGATGGTCAAGCGGATTAAGGCGTCCCTGTACATACCAGTTGTGGGAGTATGGGTTCGAGTCACTTCTGGGGTGTGAGTTTTCAGTTGTATATAGTCCTGGGGACCATTCAGGCTTGTTTGCATTTGTGTTCCTCACGTGTGCCCCAAAGAATGAGGTGATTTGATAAAATGCTATGCCCAAGATTACCATCCGAGTGCCGGCGGGGAAGTGGTTCATATAGCCTCGGCTATCACTTCCTTATGTCCGGTCGTGATGGTCAAGCGGATTAAGGCGTCCCTGTACATACCAGTTGTGGGAGTATGGGTTCGAGTCACTTCTGGGGTGTGAGTTTTCAGTTGTATATAGTCCTGGGGACCATTCAGGCTTGTTTGCATTTGTGTTCCTCACGTGTGCCCCAAAGAATGAGGTGATTTGATAAAATGCTATGCCCAAGATTACCATCCGAGTGCCGGCGGGGAAGTGGTTCATATAGCCTCGGCTATCACTTCCTTATGTCCGGTCGTGATGGTCAAGCGGATTAAGGCGTCCCTGTACATACCAGTTGTGGGAGTATGGGTTCGAGTCACTTCTGGGGTGTGAGTTTTCAGATATATATATATATATATATATATATATATATATATATATATATATATATATATATATATATATATATATATATATATATATATATATATATATATATATATATATATATATATATTATTAAATATGACCGAAAAAGTAAGATTAATAATTCTAACACGAATTTTCTCAATCTTTCGTACATTTATTTTCACTGTTGGAGGTATATCAAAAATCAATTCTCCAAAATTCATTTTTATTTCTAGTCTGACGCGACACGAGCGCGTTTCGTAAAACTTATTACATTTTCAAAGACTTTAGTTAACAAATAGACAACTGAATAGAAATGGCCACTGCTTCGCAAGCGGGGATGTTTCTGATGGGGGAGAAAGAAACATTTGTGCAGCGCGTCCCGCGGCGTTGCGCGGGCAGTCTGGGGCCGTATAAATACGGGGCACAGAGGGGCTCTGCCCTCACTCCGCCTGCCCCCGCCGCTGCCCTCGCAACCACTCCCCGGCCGCCCGACTTCGCACGAGATGGACATCACGCCAGCTGCCTCGGTACCTGGCCTCTCTCTCACGGACATCATGGGGCCCTCGACACCCCAGACCGATCCGGCAGGGGCCTCCTGCCCTACACTTTTAACCCCAAGGTGAGGTTTTCTGTTCATTTCTAGTCAGGACCTCGCCAGTGCGGCGTGTGCCAAGCGCCATCCCCTCGCGGTACGTGTGTGCCGACTTAGTTCGTAATTTGGGCTCTCTGCTGCTAGTTCCCGGGAGAGCTGGGGCGCCCTTCTTGGCCCTGTGTCTGGCGCCCCCGTGACGTGCAGGTCGCGTGGCTGGCTTAGGGTCGGCGTGCGCCGGGCCGCGTCCCTAGGGGCCTGCGTTCGGTCTCCTCTCAGGTGGGGCGCCGTCCAGCCGCGCCCGTCGTGTCCAGGGGGCCCCACAGCGTGGCGTGCCCAGGCACGCGCCCTGCCCTGGGGCCCTGTCGGCGGCCAGGCGTGCCCTTGCCGGCGTCGCCACATGGCCAGGCGTGAAGGGCCCTTCGCCCTTCGTGCTCTGCCTTGGGGCCCATGCCTCGCCGCCATCGACCACGTGTCTGGTCGTTTGGGCGTGCGTCGGCGTCCTTTCCGCCTTTCCTTTGGGGCTCCCCGCTGCCGGCCCGCCGGGTTCCCTGGGCCGGCCCAGGGGGCCAAGTTTTCTCCTTGTCCGAGGACATGTTTCGCCGTCGGCGACGGCTTGTGGCCAGGTTCGGTCCTATGCCCGGGGCGCATGTTCTTGGCGGCGGCGACACGTGGCCAGGCGTGGGCGGCCCTCTGGCGGGCCCCGCCTTGGGGCCCATGCCTTGCTGGGGTGTCACGTGCCTGGCCGGCAGGGCGTGCTTCTGCGACTTTCCTGTTTTCCCTCGGGTGTTCCCTGTTGCCGGTCTGCCGGTTACCCTGGGCTGTCCCCAGGGGTTGGGTCTCCCTGTGCGGACAAGCGTCGCTCTGGCGACGACTCGTGGCCAGGTTCCGGCCCTTCGCCCGGGCCTGCTATGGGGCACACGTCTGGTCGTGCTGCCACGTGGCACGGCGCTCCATGGAGCGCATGGCTGGGCTGTGTTCTGCCCTTCCTGTTCCCTTATTTGGGTGCTAATCCACGTGGCTTTGCGCCACGGTTTCCCCACGTCGGGGCTCGGGCTGCCTTGCACCCGTACAGGCGCGCCTGTGTGCGGCCCACCCCCCCCCCCTCCCTTTCGTCTAGGCCCTGAGCATGCCATGTGGCAGCGCTTGGTTGGTAGGCCGCGGGGTCCTTGGCGTGTGTGGTGTGTTCTCAGATAGGCACGTCGCCCTCGGACGTCTCGCCCGGCCGTGTTGCCCGGGGAGGTAGTCCCAGGCCCTTTGGAGTCCCGGAGTCCCCAGGTACGTCTCCCCCGGAGTTGTCGCTGAATAAGTTGTCCCCAGTCGTCCGTCTGCCCGGTGTAAGACCGGCATGTAGTCCCCAGACGTACGTCTGGCCGGTGTAGCCCGGTGTGTTATTTCAAGCTTTCCGTCGTCCAGGCCCTCAGGCACGTGTCCTGCTTGCCTGGGGGGTTGCCAGGACCGTTACTCCTTGTCCTCCGTCTGGCCGGTGTTGCCCGGCAGGTTGGTTCCCAGCGCCTTGTGGCAGCGCTTGGCTGGTAGGCCACGGGGTCCTTGGCGTGTGTGGTGTGTTCTCAGCTAGGCACGTCGCCCTCGGACGTCTCGCCCGGCAGTGTTGCCTGGGGAGTTAGTCCCAGGCCCCTTTGGAGTCCCCAGGTACTTCTTCCCCGGAGTTGTCGCCGAACAAGTTGTCCCCAGACGTCCGTCTGCCTGGTGTAAGACCGGCATGTTGTACCCAGACGTTCGTCTGGCCGGTGTAGCCCGGTGTGTTATTTAAAGCTTTCCATCGCCCAGGCCCTCAGGCACGTGTCCTGCTTGCCTGGGGGTAGCCAGGACCGTTACTCCATGTACTCCGTCTGGCCGGTGTCGACCGGCAGGTTGGTTCCCAGGCGTTCCCGCCTGGCCGGTGTAGCCCGGTGTGTTTGTCTTAAGCGCCCTGCCCGTCCGTTGTAGCAGGGATTCCTCCTACGTTGCAAGTTCAGCGTTCGTCCGCCTGCCCGTCCGCCTTGTGTCGTCGGTTGTTCTTCAACGTCGGAGGGAGACGCTGGCGTTGTAAGCACGGACCCGAGATCAGCACGACGACGTCTGCAGGTTTACGTCTAACGGTACGCACCACAGGCCCTGGGTTTGGCGTTGCCGCCGGCAATCCAGGATGACTCGTCTCCCTCGGTGTTCGTTAAGTCCTCGGCGTACAGTTCCAGGGGCAGTGCCCTGGACAGGGGGGTGGCCCCCATGTTGCCTGGGGCACGGTACCCTCCAGCAGATGGCGGCGTCGAAGCGTCGTCGGAAACGTCGTATATTTAATGATATCCCATTCTTTGCCTTTCTAAGACTTGTAAATTAAGATTTTCACACACTTTATATGGAAGGTTTCTTATTTTGTACTTGCAGACATCTCGCGACATGCCTTGCCCTTATTCATAATTATGTTCTACATTTCAGCACTGACATGCCTCTGCTTTCAGGTCACCACGGATTCCTTTTGCCAAACAGCCTACCTTAATTTACTCCTTCATTCGTTGCCTCGCGCATGTCGCATGTTCAATTTTTGCGTTCGCTGTGCTACAGTGTGTTTGTTCACTTTTCCTTCTCTTACGTCATTAAGTAAAGTCAGCCAGGATGTCCTATTTGCAGAGTTATAAGTAATTTATTAAGTAAAGTCAGCCAGGATGTGCTATTTGCAGAGTTACTAATTTAATTATTAAGTAAAGTCAGCCAGGATGTGCTATTTGCAGAATTCCTAAGTAAATTATTAAGTAAAGTCAGCCAGGATGTGCTATTTGCAGAGTTACTAAGTAAATTATTAAGTAGAGTCAGCCAGGATGTGTTATTTGCAGAGTTCCTAAGTAAATTATTAAGTAAAGTCAGCCAGGATGTGCTATTTGCAGTTACTAAGTAAATTATTAAGTAGAGTCAGCCAGGATGTGCTATTTGCAGAGTTCCTAAGTAAATTATTAAGTAAAGTCAGCCAGGATGTGCTATTTGCAGAGTTACTAAGTAAATTATTAAGTAAAGTCAGCCAGGATGTGCTATTTGCAGAGTTCCTAAGTAAATTATTAAGTAAAGTCAGCCAGGATGTGCTATTTGCAGAGTTACTAAGTAAATTATTAAGTAAATTCAGCCAGGATGTGCTATTTGCAGAGTTACTAAGTAAATTTTTAAGTAAAGTCAGCCAGGATGTGCTATTTGCAGAGTTACTAATTAAATTATTAAGTAAAGTCAGCCAGGATGTGCTATTTGCAGAGTTACTACGTAAATTATTAAGTAGAGTCAGTCAGGATGTGCTATTTGCAGAGTTACTACGTAAATTATTAAGTAAAGTCAGCCAGGATGTGCTATTTGCAGAGTTCCTAAGTAAATTATTAAGTAAAGTCAGCCAGGATGTGCTATTTGCAGAGTTACTACGTAAATTATTAAGTAGAGTCAGTCAGGATGTGCTATTTGCAGAGTTACTGCGTAAATTATTAAGTAAAGTCAGCCAGGATGTGCTATTTGCAGAGTTACTAAGTAAATTATTAAGTAAAGTCAGCCAGGCTGGGCTATTTGCAGTATTCGCGGGCCCCCCCCCCCCCCCCCCCCCCTTTTAGCTTCCCGTTTCCTGGCCCTGCACTTTTGCCTAGTTTCATCGGTAGTCACAGTAGTTTATGCTTAGTTCTTGCAGTTTATTCACGTTACTTATATGGTTATATTTATGTTATGCTTCTCCTCCGTTTTCTTAATGTAAAAATGGTTTTATTTATTCTAGGGCGAAATGTTCCATTTACCCTACCGCAATTTAATACATCTTACTTATTTGGTAACATTTGTGCTGTGCATCATTTTATGTTTGTCATTAAATTTGTTATCTATTTATTATAGGGCGAAATGTCCCATTCGCCTACCACTATTTAATCCCTGTTACTTAATTGGTTACATTTGTGTCGTGCATCCTTATTTTACTATAGGGCGAAATGTTATATTTGCCTTACGTTATTTTGTTTCTGCCATCTTTTGTTTATTTCCTTGGCAGTGTCTACAGTTTGTAGTCCCCTTTCCTTCGCCGTTGTTTTTCAAGGCAGCCAGGATGTGCGAGGTGCAGTTGTGGGCACTCGCCTCTAGCTTTACGCTTCTGGCCCTGCAGTTTTTGGGTTCCTTTCATTTATTCTCGTTTACGCCTAGCTCTCGCTGTTAGTTATGTTCTTCCCCCGGTTCCTCTGTCGTTCAACTACGCTTGTTGCTACTACGTCTGTAAGGTCTGCTGCTTGCCTTGCTATCGGTGTTGCGGGCCTCTTGCTTCTTGCTTGTTTATTCAGGCTACTTTCCCCCCCCCCCTTCTCTGGGTTTTTTTCATTGGGTTGGTTAACTTTCTTTCTGTTGCCTAGATATTTCCTTGGTCTCCTTCGGGTGTTTACTGAGCTTTGCCTTTATGGTTTGGGTAAATTCCGACGCGTCGGGCTCGTTGCTGTGTTACGGACCTCTTGCCCTTGCTTTAAGTTATTGGGGCCTGTTTGTCAGCCTTCCCCAGTCATTCGCCTCCTGCAGGCTATGCTTTGACAGCTGCTTGTCTCTTTTGCTGGGTTACTTTTGTGCTTCTCCCCTTCCTGTCTAGGTATGTTTAGGTATGGCCAGCGGTGCGCGAGCCGCGGCTTATCGGTTGCCCCCCCCCCCCTGGTTCCCTGTTTACTCGGTCTCGCCCTCTTACTTCCGCTTTCTTCCATCCCATTCTACGTTATCGCCTCTCGCTTTAGGGCCTATGTCCCTCTCAGACCGGGTTATGTGCCGTCCAGCGCGCCTCGGCGACGTTATCTTCTCTTCGGCCCACTGTTATTTCCGCCCCCCCCCCCCCAGCCGTGCGGGCACGCCTGTGGGAAACGTCTCCTTGGTTCCTCCTACGTCTGCTTGTCTTACCATCCCCCCCCCCCCCCCTCCTTCGTGCCTGCAGGATTCTGTTTTTATCCCCGGCAACGTGTCTTAATTACTGTTAGTTGGGGCGGCGTATGTTATGCTAGCAGGCGCGGCAGCCGGGTATATTCCCCCCCTGCCTGTCGTCAGGTTAGTCAGGCTGTCACTAACGTTCCCTCTTTCTGCAGTGGCGAGAAGCCGGACCACCCAACATCTGCAACACGGAAGAGGGCACGGACGGCGTCAACGCGAGGACAGCAACGTAGTGGAGCACGGACACAGCCGGCCAGGGCGCGGACCAAGCCCGCACGCTTTGCCTCCCCCTCTACAGAGCCCTCCTCGGCTGGCTCGGACACAGACACCGGACGCACACCTCAGCTGGACAATTCGGACAAAGCAACGGGTGGCACAGTGACACAACTCCCTCCCTTTCAGCAGACGATTGGACGACGCTGCAGGCCCTCATTGCGCAAGCACGTGGGCCCTCCTCGGGCTCAGGTCACCGCGACGGAGGAGGTGCAGTGACATCGGACAACAGTGCAGTGTCGCTGCCGCCCTTGTTCCTGCGAGAAGCAGGCCTCGCCGAGACGCCGACAACAGTTCCCGCGCACCTCCTGCCCTGCAACTGTGAGGACCCTATTCAACTCCCCGCAGCCAGCGGCGAGGCGTACTTACAGGGCTAAGTGGGTGGAGTACGCCGCCTACGTCTCGGCAGGACGGCGAGGAGAATGCCCCTTCGATGCTGCACCTTCGACTCTGATGAACTTCCTGCAATCTCTGCCCTCGTGGGGCCTGGCTTACCGCTCTCTGCACGCCTATCTAGCGGCCATCGCCTTCGTCCGCAAGCTACACGGTAGGAGGGACCCAACTCGGCAGTTCCTGGTCACCCAACTCCTCAAGGGGCACGTAATTCCGCACAGCGGGCCCCTGCACGGCGTCTCCCTGTGACGAGGAGCCCCCTGCATTGCCTGCTGCGGGCACTGGGAGGCGTATGTAACTCCGCCTATGAGAAGTCTTGCTACAGGGCGCTCTTCTCCCTGGTTTTCCACGCCTGCCTACGCCCGGGTGAGGCGGTCTACGTGGAGCATGGACGACACACGCTCAACCTTGAGCAGGTATCACTTACGACGGCAGGAATAGATATCGTCTTCAACACCTACAAGCACAGCGCAGGTCGCACGCCCACCCTCTCCCTGAGAGCGAACCCTTCCAGCAAGTACCGCCCGGTCCGTGCTCTGTCCAAATACTTTAATTACAGGGGCCTGGCCCCGGGGCCCATATTCAAACACGCCGCAGGCGCTCCTGTCACCAGGTGAGTTTTCTCCAGGATCCTACGCTCTGCCCTCTCGGCGCTAGGCTGCCTCCAGATGACTACGCGCCGCATTCCTTCCGTATCGGCAGGGCCACCCAGCTGTCTCGGGACGGGCTCGCCACATCAGAAATAATGGCAGTCGGCAGGTGGAAGAGTAGTGCTCTCACATCCTACGTCAGACGGGACGTTGTTGCTCTGCCACTTTGAGTGCCTCACGCGGCCAGCTGGCACTCGCCCTTCTGGGGGGGGGTCCGGCCGCTGGCCTGCGGTGGGGGTGCAGCGTCGGTCCCCAAGTGTCCCGCTGTCCGCAGCTAATACTTTGCCCAGTCTAGGTGCTAGTAAACCCTACTTGTAGTCACACCCCCTTCTCCTTACTCATTAGGTCTTTTACGGCCTCTTGGCCGGGTACATTACGTGTTATGTGGTCTCTCACTTATTAGTTATTCTTTGTGTCCTGCCTGTTATATCCTAGTGTTATATAATTACTACACATTTGCACTCGGCCTTAATTCTAGTACCAGTTAACCTTTAGGTTTCTGCAGAATTAGTTTCCATGTCACTATAGGCTAAGGTCTCATACTTACTACGGGTGTACCTTTTAAGTTAAATCTAGTCCTCGGACTTGGAATTGTTACTGTTAATTCTTACTTTATATATTTTAATATAAACTTTATATATTTACTTACTTTATATATTTGAAACTTTATATTTATATTATTTTTCATTCCCCCATAGGAATGAGTGACCACAGTGTACTGACCTTTGAGTACTTGGAGGTAGAGATAACCTATCCAAGGATGGGATCGGAGGGAAAAAGACTGAATTACCGAAGAGGAAAATATGACGAGATGAGGAATTTCCTCAGGGGGAATACCATGGGAAACAGAACTTAGAGACAAGAATGTGCAGGTCATGATGGATTTTGTCACCCAGAAATGCCAGGAAGCTGCAGACAGGTTTATCCCTGTCCAAAAGGAGAAAAACTAAAAACAACAGAAAAACCCATGGTTCAACCAGGAATGCAAGGTAGCGAAGCAACTGAGTAAAAGATCATGGAGAAAGTACAGAAATATCAGAACACCAGAGAGCAGGGAGAGATACCAGAGGGCCAGAAATGAGTACCTCAGAGTGAGGAGGAAAGCAGAGGGACAGTGTGAAAATGACAGCGTGAGTAAAGCCAAGACCTAACCAAAGCTGCTCCACAGCCACATCAGGAGGAAAACAGCAGTGAAGGAACAAGTGATGAAGCTGCGAAAAGGGGATAACAGATAAACAGAGAATGACAAGGAGGTGTGTGAAGAACTCAACAAGAGATTCCAGGAGGTCTTCACAATAAAACAATTACCCAACTATACCCAAGACTATACCCAAACCTCTAAAAAGCAAGAAGAGGTGTTGCAAAAGTTAGAGAACCATTTTAACTCCCTACAACAGCAACACACTGCAACCCAAGACGAATCAGACCAATTTAAGCTCTTTGATTCTGTCATCATCTCATCACAGGATTTTCCCCATGAAACTGACAGAGAAGACTGTACTGCCATCGTGATCCAGGAATTGCATACTAAGTTGAATTATTCAATCGAAGCAAGTGACATCAAGTCAGCTTATAGAGTGGGTATGAAATCATCTGGTACAAATAACAGGAAGATTCGTGTGAAATTAGATAGCTGCTCCCGCAAGTCAGACCTTATCACTGCTGCAGTCGCTAGGAAATCCGATGTTTATGTGAACGAATGTCTACCCAGATTCAGACAAAATCTCTTATTTAAACTACGTGGAATCTGCAAAAGATCCACTGCTATTAAACATTGTTTTGTGCGCGATGGTAAAATAATAGCTAGGAAGACTGACTCTGGAAAAACTTATGTCATAACCACTGAGGCACACCTCACTTCTTTCCTGGATGACTGTGGGATAACAGCTGAATAACCAGAACATAATTTGTAGTCTCACATACTACCAAAGTGTACTTAAGCTCTGCCTTTCCTTTCCAACGATTTTTCAATTTTACTTTTATTTTTTGTTTGTCATCTTTGTTGTTGAAATTGCTTGTATCTGGAAAACCTTTCCGGATATCCTAAAAAAAGCGAGAGTAACCCCTGTACACAAATGTGGTGATCTCACAGATGTTAACAACTACAGACCTATATCAATCCTGCCTAACTTATCAAATTTTTTTGAAAAACTAATCTACAAGCAGCTTTACTCTTATCTAGCCAAACTCAATATACTTAGCTCTTGCCAATATGGCTTCAGACCCCAAAAAAGCACTAACGATGCACTTATTAGTATGATTAACTTGATTCATGCAGCTCTTGATAAAAATGAGTTCCCTGTTGAGTTATTTGTGGACCTGCGTAAGGCTTTTGACACTGTCAACCACCAAAACCTTCTTCTTAAATTACATCATTATGGAGTCAGAGGACACTCCCTGCAATATCTCAAATCCTACCTTACTGACAGGCTCCAGTATGTTTCTGTGAATAATTCAATTTCTCCCACCCTACCCATCAACATTGGTGTTCCTCAGGGCAGCATACTTGGCCCTCTCCTCTTTCTCATCTACATTAATGACCTTCCAAATGCCTCCCAACACCTCAAACCAATTCTATTTGCTGACGACACAACCTTCATTTACTCCAGTCCTGACCCCCTTGCTCTAAATGCCACAGTAAATACTGAGCTAGAGAAAGTCCATCTTTGGCTAACTGCCAACAAACTCACTATTAACATTGACAAAACGTTTTATATTCTGTTTGGCAATAAATCCTCTAATCAAATAAATCTCAAAATAAACAATACCCAAATTTGTAACAAATTAGATGGCAAATTCCTTGGCGTTCTCATCGACCACAAGCTGAATTTCCAGGGACACATTCTAAATATATCAAAAAAAGTTTCAAAAACTGTTGGCATTCTTTCTAAGATCAGATATTATGTACCCCGCCCTGCCCTGGTTACTCTCTATTACTCCCTCATCTATCCATACCTCAACTATGGTATTTGTGCTTGGGGTTCTACTACCCAAAATCATTTACGTCCTCTAATTACCCAACACAAAGCTGCTATTAGGACAATATCCAACTCTGGCCCCAGACAGCACTCGGTAACCCTACTCAAATCTCTGAATATGTTAGATATTAAGTCACTGCACATTCTCTCTTGTGTATTATACATATATAAAACGCTGAACTGTAATGCCAATCCTGACCTCAAAAGCTTCATTGAAGGTTGTAACAGAACCCATGAGCACCACACTAGAAATAAGTACAGTTTTGATATTCCTAGAGTACGACTTAATCAAACTAGAAATGCTCTACAAATCAAGGGACCCAGAATGTGGAATGACCTTCCCAACCATGTTAAAGACTGTACCTCTCTCAACCAGTTTAAGATAAAAACTAAACACTACCTAATAAATTCCCTGTAACCTACCTCACTCCTCTATTGTCAACTCATGTCTGTTATTTTTTTTTTTTTTTTAATCAACACTGTTTGTCTACCTATTGTATTTGTGCTGCTTTTTCAGTCATGTTCCCCCCTTTTTTTTTATCTTTATTTGTATTTGTTCTCAAACACTTTTTATTCTTTATGCTCAATTAGTATTAAGTTCTAGATATTAATGTTTTTCTTGCCCGAAACGCATTGCGTAATAGTGGCTTTAGGCATTGTATGTACTAGCTCTATCTATATTTCGATCCATTAATGTAACATCACTTGTATGTATGTACCTTACCTGAATAAACATATTTATTATTATTTATTTATTTAAAATTAAGGTCAGGACAGTGAAAAGAGTATAACACTTTTCAGTGTTGAAGCTCGATCACCGGAAACGCCGTGGGCACTTGGGGCAAGTTTTTTTTGGTTTGCCAAGAGCAAGAAAGTGTTAAGATAAAAACTAAGCACTACCTAATTTATTCATTTATTTATTTATTTATATACAAGAAGGTACATTGGGTTTGTGAGAATACATAGCATAGTACAGTATTTACACTCTTGTAAAGCCACTAGTACACGCAGCGTTTCGGGCAGGTTCTTAATCTAACAGATAATTTTAGGTAGGTAAATTCTATCAGAATTAATAAAATGATAACAAATACATTACAAGATAAAAATGAGATGAGAGAGATTAGTAAGTATATTAAAGCACATTGGTATATTAAAGCTCTGATTGATTACATTGACAGCTTGATTGGTAATTTAAACAAGATTAATAGACACCATACAGCAGATTGACAGCACATATAAGAAGACAGCAATGATCACAATGATAAAGATGTTCAGATTGGGTACATAAAGATTGGGAGATTGGGTAGCAATAGATACAGTGCAATTTTAAACCAAAAGGTAAAAAACTATGAAGTTGAAATTAGGTACTTTTTAGTATTGTTTTTGAATGATGCAAAAGTTGGACAGCTTTTCAATTCAGTAGGGAGTGAGTTCCATAGACTGGGTCCCTTTATTTGCATAGTGTTTACACAGATTAAGTTTAACTCTGGGGATATCAAAGAGATATTTATTTCTGGTGTGGTGATAATGGGTCCCATTACATCTGTCCAGGGAGAGTTTCAGAGCATGGTTACATTTAAGAACAGAGTTTTGTAAATGTAGTTGACACAAGAGAATTTGTGGAGTGAGATTATGTTTAGCATGTTTAGGGAGTTAAACAAGGGGGCTGTGTGTTGTCTGAAAGCAGAATTTGATATTATTCTGATAGCAGATTTTTGCTGGGTGATGATGGACTTTAGGTGGTTTGCAGTGGTTGAACCCCATGCACAGATACTATAATTAAGATAGAGATAGATTAGTGCATAATATAGAGAGATAAGAGCAGAGTTAGGTACATAACATTTGATTTTTGAGAGTATACCAACTGTTTTAGAGACTTTCTTAGTTATGTGTTGTATGTGGGTACTGAAGTTGAGTCTCTTGTCTAGGAATAGGCCGAGAAACTTTCCATCATTTTTATTGCTAATGTTTACATTGTCCATCTGAAGCTTAATTGCATTTGTAGATTTGCTTCCAAATAAGATGTAGTAGGTCTTTTCTATGTTAAGTGTTAGTTTGTTGGTTGACATCCATAAGTGGAATTTTTTTAGTTCATTATTAACAACATTATTTAGTGTATGTGAGTTGGGGTTAGAGTAGATGAGGGTAGTATCATCAGCAAACAAAATAGGTTTCAGAATGTTAGAGACATTAGGCAGATCATTAATGTATATAAGAAATAAGAGAGATCCCAAAATGCTGCCCTGTGGCACTCCAACGGTTATTGGTAGAGTGGGAGAGGTTATATTATTGATAGCTACAAATTGGTGTCTATCACTAAGATAGGATTGGATATAGTCCAGTGTATGGCCTCGGATTCCATAATGATGGAGTTTACGTAAGAGGTAATTGTGATTAACAGTATCAAAGGCCTTTCTCAGGTCAATGAAGAGTCCAATCGGAAACTCATTTTTGTCAAGGGCTGAGTAAATTATATCAAAGAGACTAATAATTGCGTCGTTGGTACTCTTTTGGGAGCGGAAGCCAAACTGACATGGGCTAAGAATGTCAAATTTTACGAGGTAGGAGTAAAGCTGTTTGTTGATAATTTTTTCAAATATTTTTGATAGTATGGGTAGGTTTGATATTGGTCTATAATTGTTTATGTCTGCCGGATTACCTCCTTTATGAACTGGCGTTACTCTTGCTTTTTTAAGGATATCAGGAAAGGTATGACACTCAAGGGATTTGTTGAACAGCAGAGCTATAGGTGGCGCAAGGGCGTGGGAGGCGCTCTTGTATACAATGGATGGTATTTTACTGGTGTTCCCTGCCTTGGTTTTTAGAGAGTGTATGATGGACACAACATCTGACGGGCTGACTGGTGAGAGGAGAAGAGAGTTTGGATAGCTGCCTGAGAGATATGTGTTGATATGTGTCTGAGTCTGTGGGATTTTACTGGCAAGATTAGCACCAACTGATGAAAAGAAGCTATTAAATTCATTTGCCATTTCTAAGTCAGTTGATGGTGTAAGGCCATACTTAGAGAGTGTTATCTGGTTGTGGGAGTGTTGTTTAGTTCCTAGGATATTAGAGATGGTTTTCCATGTGCTTTTCATGTTGCCTTTTGCTTTTAACTCTATCGTCATTACTTATCCTCTAAACCTTACATTTGTCAGAATTAAACGGCCTCTGCCAATCTTTTGACCATATTTCAGTACCCAATTTAGATCGTTCGATCGATCAATTTAGACCCCCTTTTATCATGAATCATCATACATGATGATATAATGATACACACTACTGGGTATGTTGATGATATAATGATACACACTACTGGGTATGTTGATGATATAATGATACACACTACTTGTTATGCTAACATGCAGAACACTCTTAACTCTGTATTAGTCTTATATGTCAGGACTTAGGTTTAGTCATATCTCAGCAGAGGAAACAAAGATACTAAACGGGTGTCCACCCAGGCAGGGAGGAGCTGTTCACAAGATGCAACTCTATGATGGCTCCCAGCTTGACTATGTTAACAGATTCAAATACCTTAAAATTTGCCTTGTATTGTCCTTTTGTATTCAAACTCTGTCGTCAGTATAAAGAGAGGCTCCATAAGCCCTCTTGGAGATGTTGCAGGTTATCACTCAGGCTATGGTGCCAATGTTACAATTGTCAAAATGATGTACCTTGCATACATCAGATCTTTAGTGGATTATGCTGCACCTCTGCTTGCCTTGATGACTGAAAGAAAGCTTAAAGGGCTTGAAAACCTGCAGAACGAAGCCTTGAAGATAATCCTTGGATGCCCCTAGTACCACAAAGATACTTAACATGAGGAAGGAACTTAATATTAACTTAATAATAGAATATGAGTGCATATTCTACTGCATTACTCCTTGTAACCCAGCAAACACAGAACGTTTGTGAACGTTTTTAAATGGTGCCACAAAGGTAATACTCTAACATTTGACATAAATACGTATTTCTGACGTTCTTAAAACCACTAGATATAACTAAAAACATGTATTCTTGAGACACAGTTTTTTAAGATTTATGTAAAAATTTAAAAATAGTAGTGAATGCTATGGAATTATAATGTTTTCATGCTTTATATATAAAAATAAACAATTTTCAGTCAACATTTCGTTTTTTTTGTTTACTTTATGTAAACCTATCCAATTTACGTTCTTATAACATAAATATAACATTTATATGTCGTCAATATGACGTTATTTCCACGACATCGTTACGTTATTATAATGTTATATTAACGTATAATTCCGGTATAAAAAAGCTGAAATATATTGAGCTTTATATTTTAAACCTTGTAAAATTGTCGTAAAACTTGGAATAAGACACTAAGCATGCTTTATTTATGAAAATATAGAAACACATCAACAAAAACATAAACCACATGTCACCTAGCTATAATTCTTTGTCTTTCTAGAGAATGTAATTTACGCTTTGACAATCTTTCTTCATATGACAGGTTTCTATTTTGGGGTATTAACTTTGTTATCCTCCGCTGGACGCATTCTAGTAAATTTATAACCATGATGTGGATATACTGTGACCAAAAGTGAAGTGCATATATATCTAAATGGAGCCTACCCAGAGCAAGATATATCTGAAGAACAATGAACCGATATCTTAATTATTACTAATGTTTCAATACATAAATCCCAGTGTTCTGTTTGCCTTATTACGAACATTTATTCATTGATTTTTGTTTTTTTTAAATTCTTACTAATCATAACTCCCAGATCCCTTTCATAATTCGACTTCATAATCTCAGCACCATGCATGCATCTAGCTTATATCTTGTAACTCGATCTATCGTCATTACCTATCCTTTAAACCTTACATTTGTCAGTATTAAACGGCCTCCCCCAATCTTTTGACCATATTTCAGTACCCAATTTAGATCGTTTGATCGATCAATTTAGACCTCCTTGTATCATGTATCATCATACATGATGATAAAATGATACTACTGGGTATGCTGATGATATAATGATACACATTACTTGTTATGCTAACATGCAGAACACTCTTAACTCTGTATTAGTCTCATGTCAGGACTTAGGTTTAGTCATATCTCAGCAGAGGAAACAAAGATACTAAACGGGTGTCCACCCAGGCAGGGAGGAGCTGTTCACAAGATGCAACTGTATGATGGCTCCCAGCTTGACTATGTTAACAGATTCAAATACCTTAAAACTTGCCTTGTATTGTCCTTTTGTATTTAAACTCTGTCGTCAGTATAAAGAGAGGCTCCATAAGCCCTCTTGGAGATGTTGCAGGTTATCACTCAGGCTATGGTGCCAATGTTACAATTGTCAAAATGATGTACCTTGCATACATCAGATCTTTAGTGGATTATGCTGCACCTCTGCTTGCCTTGATGACTGAAAGAAAGCTTGAAAACTTGCAGAACGAAGCCTTAAAGATAATCTTTGGATGCCCCTCGTACCACAAAGATACTTAACATGAGGAAGGAACTTAATATTCCGAGCGTTGTTTATCGTGTTACTGAAATTAACTGTCAAATTGGTATAAAAATGCTAAGGTTAGCTCATCCTAACTCTTGCACAGAAGCCTTCCAGAATGTCTTTATTGAAGGTCAACATTGTTTCATGTGGCACTGTATCAAAAGCTTTGCTAAAGTCAAGGTACACAACATCACAATCCTTACCACTATCAACTGCCTCAACTATGCTGGAATAAAAAGAGAGCAAATTTGTTAAACATGAACGGCCATGTGTAAAACCATGTGTTGCGACTTAACCCCATTGATTCTAAATCTTTGATTCCTTTGGTATAGCCATGCCCTAATTCAGCTTAATATAGAATCCACAATATAGTGAGCCTCTATCTTTTAATCAGTCTTTTATGTGGCACTGTATCAAAAGCTTATTTTATGAGTGGGGAGTCCGTATAAACAACTGGGCCTCTACCCCCTTCAATCCGAACTATTTTCCTTGCTTCTTGCACTGAAATGTGTACAAGTCTCTAAACTGATACATTAATTGTGACTTTTTATCATCCTTAATTGCTCTCAACTCTTTAAGACATACTGTAACATGCACGTGTCTGAAGCTAGACACAAATACAACAAAATTATTAATGATAACAAGAGACTTCGAACTAGGTACCTCACAGGAAGGTGTCCTCACTCCTACCTTATTTAATACCTTAATAAACACGCTGTTAAACTCTGTACCGAGCAAACCCAACGTCCACATCATTATAGCTATGCTGATGATATAATGATACACACCACTGGGTATGCTGATGATATAATGATACACACAACTGGGTATGCTGATGATATAATGATACACACAACTGGGTATGCCGATGATATAATGATACACACCACTGGGTATGCTGATGATATAATGATACACACAACTGGGTATGCCGATGATATAATGATACACACCACTGTGTATGCTGATGATATAATGATACACATAACTGGGTATGCCTATGATATAATGATACACACAACTGGGTATGCTGATGATATAATGATACACACAACTGAGTATGATGATGATATAGATACACACCACTGGGTATGCTGATGATATAATGATACACACCACTGGGTATGCTAACATGCAGAACACTCTTAACTCTGTATTAGACTCATGTCAGGACCTAGGTTTAATTATCTCAGCAGAGAAAACAAAGATACTAAATCGGCGCCCACCCAGGCAGGGAGGAGCTGTTCGCAAGATGCAATTGTCTGATGGCTCCCAGCTTGACTATGTAAACAGATTCAAATACCTTGGCCTTGAGGTGCCACTGTATAGTCCTGTTGTATTCAGACTCTGTCGTCAGTATAAAGAGAGGCTCCGAGCTCTCAAGGCTGTTGCAGGTTATCACTCAGGCTATGGTGCCAATGTCAGAATTGTCAAAATGATGTACCTTGCATACATCAGATCTTTAGTGGATTATGCTGCACCTCTGCTTGTTTTGATGCCTGAAAGAAAGCTTGGAGGGCTTGGAAAATTGCAGAACGAAGCCTTGAGGATAATCCTTGGTTGCCCTCGTACAACAAAAGATACTTAATATGAGAAAGGAACTTAATATTCCGAGCGTTGTTGATCGTGTTACTGAAATTAACTGTCAAATTAGTATTAAAATGCTTAGGCTAACTCATCCTAGTCCTTGCACAGAAGCCCTCCAGAATTTCTTTATTGAAGATCAGCATTGTTCCAAATGGATAACAAAAACTGGAACTCAACTCAGAATGTATCAGGTTCATGATTTGTACCAAGAGAAACAACAACGACACTTTCCTGCACCGTGGGAGGTTACACCCTTTCCAGTTTTAATCCCTCCCTTTCCACCCAAGAAGCAAATTAGAAATCAGCCAAAACTTCGTCTTGAGGCAAAGCTAAACGCCTTAAGCCATATTGATGCTCTGTCCACAGAGCATTCTCTCTCTCACATCATATACACTGATGGTTCCCTACACCGCACCACGGGTGCAACTGGAAGTGCAGTTGTTCTAACAATGGGCGATGGCCTATACTTTGAGTGGGGAGTCCGTATAAACAATTGGGCCTCTACCTTTCAGACTGAACTATTTGCTTGCTCCTTGCACTGAAATGTGTACAAGTCTCCAAACTTGATACATTAATTGTAAGTGACTCCTTATCATCCTTAAATGCTCTCAACTCTTTAAGACATAACTGTAACATGCTCGTGTCCGAAGCTAGGCACAAATACAACAAAATTATTAAGGATGGTAACAGAGTCCATTTCATGTGGTCTCCATCTCATGTTGGCCTCCAAATGCATGATAGAGCTGATAAGTTAGCCAAAGAATCTGCCTTTAAAGGAGACGTATGAGTGTAGCCTTGGATTGTCAATGAGCAATCTGAGAGCAGCAGTACACCGAGAACTTCAACAAGATCTTGTAGATCTGAGGCAAAGTGAAATTGACACCAGTAATTCCATCTATCATCATACTATCATGCAAGAGGAGCCACACATCTATGGATCATCCAATAAAATCAGCAGACTTCTAGATGTTACTACTGTTCGGCTTAAACTGTGTTTCAACTCTCTCTGGGATTTCTAATTATCTGCTGATGTAGACCTAACCAAATATAAACTGGGTCAACAAGCACACCATCTGTCACTATGTGATGGAGTGCCAAAAGACTTCAATTGAATTGAATTGAATTCAGAGACAATTTTATAATAAATGTTCCAGAGATGTTTAAATATTTCATTCAAAACGATCTGCTACCAGAAATCTTAGCCAAATATCCCCTATTTGCTAACTAAGATAAGTAAATGATAAGTAAATTGTCTCGCCAATTATATATACGAGGGAATGATTAAGGGTCGAGGGACGAAATGCGCATTGCTGCCCTCATCTGTGACGTCACAGCATCATTCCCGCTAGTATCAACAGAGCGGCCATTTTGTCGTCAGTGCAGTCAGCGGACAGAGGACAAACGCTTCATGCAAATATTATCGTAAGTAAACACTTATATTTTATTATATTATTAGATTCTAGTGCTGGCTACAGTGCTGTGTATGTGTAGGCGAGGCCGGGCAGTGCTGGTGTATGTGGAGGCGAGGGGCAGTGCTGGTGTATGTGGAGGCGAGAGGCAGTGCTGGTGTATGTGGAGGCGAGGCCTGGTAGTGCTATAGTGTATGTGGAGGCGAGGGGCAGTGCTGGTGTATGTGGAGGCGAGGGGCAGTGCTGGTGTATGTGGAGGCGAGGGGCAGTGCTGGTGTATGTGGAGGCGAGGGGCAGTGCTAGTGTATGTGGAGGCGAGGGGCAGTGCTGGTGTATGTGGAGGCGAGGGGCAGTGCTGGTGTATGTGGAGGCGAGGGGCAGTACTGGTGTATGTGGAGGCGAGGCCTGGTAGTGCTATAGTGTATGTGGAGGCGAGTGGCAGTGCTGGTGTATGTGGAGGCGAGGGGCAGTACTGGTGTATGTGGAGGAGAGGGGCAGTGCTAGTGTATGTGGAGGCGAGGGGCAGTGCTGGTGTATGTGGAGGCGAGGCCTGGCAGTGCTAGTGAATGTGGAGGCGAGGGGCAGTGCTGGTGTATGTGGAGGCGAGGGGCAGTGCTAGTGTATGTGGAGGCGAGGGGCAGTGCTAGTGTATGTGGAGGCGAGGGGCAGTGCTGGTGTATGTGGAGGCGAGGGGCAGTGCTAGTGTATGTGGAGGCGAGGCCTGGTAGTGCTATAGTGTATGTGGAGGCGAGGGGCAGTGCTGGTGTATGTGGAGGCGAGGCCTGGCAGTGCTACTGTATGTGGAGGCGAGGGGCAGTGCTAGTGTATGTGGAGGCGAGGGGCAGTGCTGGTGTATGTGGAGGCGAGGCCTGGCAGTGCTAGTCTATGTGGAGGCGAGGGGCAGTGCTAGTGTATGTGGAGGCGAGGCCTGGCAGTGCTAGTGTATGTGGAGGCGAGGGGCAGTGCTGGTGTATGTGGAGGCGAGGCCTGGCAGTGCTAGTGTATGTGGAGGCGAGGGGCAGTGCTGGTGTATGTGGAGGCGAGGGGCAGTGCTAGTGTATGTGGAGGCGAGGCCTGGTAGTGCTATAGTGTATGTGGAGGCGAGGGGCAGTGCTGGTGTATGTGGAGGCGAGGCCTGGCAGTGCTAGTGTATGTGGAGGCGAGGGGCAGTGCTGGTGTATGTGGAGGCAAGGGGCAGTGCTAGTGTACGTGGAGGCGAGGGGCAGTGCTGGTGTATGTGGAGGCGAGGCCTGGCAGTGCTAGTGTATGTGGAGGCGAGGGGCAGTGCTAGTGTATGTGGAGGCGAGGGGCAGTGCTGGTGTATGTGGAGGCAAGGCCTGGCAGTGCTAGTGTATGTGGAGGCGAGGGGCAGTGCTAGTGTATGTGGAGGCGAGGCCTGGCAGTGCTAGTGTATGTGGAGGCGAGGGGCTGTGCTGGTGTATGTGGAGGCGAGGGGCAGTGCTAGTGTATGTGGAGGCGAGGGGCAGTGCTAGTGTATGTGGAGGCGAGGGGCAGTGCTAGTGTATGTGGAGGCGAGGGGCAGTGCTGGTGTATGTGGAGGCGAGGCCTGGCAGTGCTAGTGTATGTGGAGGCGAGGGGCAGTGCTGGTGTATGTGTAGGCGAGGCCTGGCAGTGATTGTGTATGTGGAGGCGAGGCCTGGCAGTGCTAGTGTATGGAACTGAGGACTCAGGCCCCAGGGCCTGGGCACAGGGGCCTGAGCACTGCTGAGGGTTAGCCAACATGAGAAGGTTGTGTTGATTGCCTGAAATTATTTAAATTGTTTAATGTATTGAATGGCATTTTTCAAGTTACATTTTTTAAATTACTGAACTAGGTTCTAAATTTTTTTAAATTTTGCCACGAGGGGGCGAGTTTATTGGGCAGCGCCACTAATCTTGTGAGTGGACACACCGCCATAGCAGCATGTACAACACTCTCCAAT
>NC_091187.1:7190763-7193263 GCF_040958095.1 Procambarus clarkii
ACCAGATGAGTGAGGGGTCAGTCTGCAATTTTCGTCAAGCCACTGTCAATGTGAGAGAACTCGTGTCCAGCTTATAAGCCTATACTTGCATAAACCACAAGTGAAGATAAACAATCTTTGGACAACACCCACCAGTGGGACTCGAACCCAGAAAGCACAACTACCTTCCAGTAGCTGGCATAACTAGTATGCTTTAACCCACTACGCCATCAGACCTTACAAAAGAAGTAGATAGTTCGAGATATATATATCTCAAACATCTCTACCTCCCGAAGGCACCAGATGAGTGAGGGGTCAGTCTGCAATTTTCGTCAAGCCACTGTCAATGTGAGAGAACTCGTGTCCAGCTTATAAGCCTATACTTGCATAAACCACAAGTGAAGATAAACAATCTTTGGACAACACCCACCAGTGGGACTCGAACCCAGAAAGCACAACTACCTTCCAGTAGCTGGCATAACTAGTATGCTTTAACCCACTACGCCATCAGACCTTACAAAAGAAGTAGATAGTTCGAGATATATATATCTCAAACATCTCTACCTCCCGAAGGCACCAGATGAGTGAGGGGTCAGTCTGCAATTTTCGTCAAGCCACTGTCAATGTGAGAGAACTCGTGTCCAGCTTATAAGCCTATACTTGCATAAACCACAAGTGAAGATAAACAATCTTTGGACAACACCCACCAGTGGGACTCGAACCCAGAAAGCACAACTACCTTCCAGTAGCTGGCATAACTAGTATGCTTTAACCCACTACGCCATCAGACCTTACAAAAGAAGTAGATAGTTCGAGATATATATATCTCAAACATCTCTACCTCCCGAAGGCACCAGATGAGTGAGGGGTCAGTCTGCAATTTTCGTCAAGCCACTGTCAATGTGAGAGAACTCGTGTCCAGCTTATAAGCCTATACTTGCATAAACCACAAGTGAAGATAAACAATCTTTGGACAACACCCACCAGTGGGACTCGAACCCAGAAAGCACAACTACCTTCCAGTAGCTGGCATAACTAGTATGCTTTAACCCACTACGCCATCAGACCTTACAAAAGAAGTAGATAGTTCGAGATATATATATCTCAAACATCTCTACCTCCCGAAGGCACCAGATGAGTGAGGGGTCAGTCTGCAATTTTCGTCAAGCCACTGTCAATGTGAGAGAACTCGTGTCCAGCTTATAAGCCTATACTTGCATAAACCACAAGTGAAGATAAACAATCTTTGGACAACACCCACCAGTGGGACTCGAACCCAGAAAGCACAACTACCTTCCAGTAGCTGGCATAACTAGTATGCTTTAACCCACTACGCCATCAGACCTTACAAAAGAAGTAGATAGTTCGAGATATATATATCTCAAACATCTCTACCTCCCGAAGGCACCAGATGAGTGAGGGGTCAGTCTGCAATTTTCGTCAAGCCACTGTCAATGTGAGAGAACTCGTGTCCAGCTTATAAGCCTATACTTGCATAAACCACAAGTGAAGATAAACAATCTTTGGACAACACCCACCAGTGGGACTCGAACCCAGAAAGCACAACTACCTTCCAGTAGCTGGCATAACTAGTATGCTTTAACCCACTACGCCATCAGACCTTACAAAAGAAGTAGATAGTTCGAGATATATATATCTCAAACATCTCTACCTCCCGAAGGCACCAGATGAGTGAGGGGTCAGTCTGCAATTTTCGTCAAGCCACTGTCAATGTGAGAGAACTCGTGTCCAGCTTATAAGCCTATACTTGCATAAACCACAAGTGAAGATAAACAATCTTTGGACAACACCCACCAGTGGGACTCGAACCCAGAAAGCACAACTACCTTCCAGTAGCTGGCATAACTAGTATGCTTTAACCCACTACGCCATCAGACCTTACAAAAGAAGTAGATAGTTCGAGATATATATATCTCAAACATCTCTACCTCCCGAAGGCACCAGATGAGTGAGGGGTCAGTCTGCAATTTTCGTCAAGCCACTGTCAATGTGAGAGAACTCGTGTCCAGCTTATAAGCCTATACTTGCATAAACCACAAGTGAAGATAAACAATCTTTGGACAACACCCACCAGTGGGACTCGAACCCAGAAAGCACAACTACCTTCCAGTAGCTGGCATAACTAGTATGCTTTAAACCCACTACGCCATCAGACCTTACAAAAGAAGTAGATAGTTCGAGATATATATATCTCAAACATCTCTACCTCCCGAAGGCACCAGATGAGTGAGGGGTCAGTCTGCAATTTTCGTCAAGCCACTGTCAATGTGAGAGAACTCGTGTCCAGCTTATAAGCCTATACTTGCATAAACCACAAGTGAAGATAAACAATCTTTGGACAACACCCACCAGTGGGACTCGAACCCAGAAAGCACAACTACCTTCCAGTAGCTGGCATAACTAGTATGCTTTAACCCACTACGCCATCAGACCTTACAAAAGAAGTAGATAGTTCGAGATATATATATCTCAAACATCTCTACCTCCCGAAGGCACCAGA
>NC_091187.1:7203263-7343263 GCF_040958095.1 Procambarus clarkii
ACATATATTTTGTTGTATTACTCAATCTTAAATAAATATAATATTTTAATTCTCTTTTTGTACCCTATTTGTAATTTACACGTACATATATAGGATGTCCATATCTTTCTCAGATATGTCTTCTTTCTTTCTCTCCCTTTCTATTTCAGATATTTAAAAAATTATTATACCCTGATTTACCCTAAACGTTTTAATGTAGGTAATTAAAAGATTATAAAAAGGTTTTTTTAAATGTTATTTATTTACGTTCTAAGGTCGTATATAAAAATTCTCAAAAAACATTTTTAAAACGTAATTATAAACGTGCTGAAAACAATGAAATGTCGTTTTTAGAATGTTTTAAAAACGTGAAAATGTTTGCTGGGAATGATCCTCATATTGTGCTTCAGTAATCCAATGTATAACCCTGAGATGTTTTCCTAATTGTACTTAGGATTCCTTGTTCATTATTGTGTACTGTTCTGATCTGCTTTTGTGTCGAAAATTCTTGCATCGTACCTGTAAAAAAAATTTTGACAATTTTACTGTAATTATCCTACTTAAAATCATCTGTACTTGTAAAGTAAAGCTGTAATGTACCTGTTAAACACTTTTTATCAATTTTACTCCTAATTATTTCTCTAGAACTTTGTTTGTTTAAGGATTTGCTCAAAGGTTAGTTTAAGGACTTGCCCGAAACGCTATATATAGCTAGTGGCTTTACAAAATTGTAATTCCAACTTAAACTCTATGTTGTCTCTTAACCCCCAATGTACGTTCTTGTATATATATAAATAAATAAAATAAATAAATAAATAAATAAATAAATAACGAGGGATGGAGGCATTAATGCGCAGTACGTGTTTCCCTCACCTGTGACGTCACAGCCTCAGCTGACGACAGCATAAACACAGGCGGCCATTTTATGTTCCATCAAGATTAAAAAAAAAAAAATTAAATTTTGCTCCGAGGGGCGAGTTTATTGGGCAGCGCCCAATGTGTTCGCAATAAAATGTTCTACAAGAACATATGTATAAAATGTCACACAAGGATGCGTTAGACCGGCCGCAAATGAATAACTATACATTGATCACTAGCCGTGAGCTCCAAACAGCGACGAAATGTTTCTATTCTTTTCAGGGTTGTAAACTCCACACTTGTTCTATAGCATTAAATTTGGTATCACTGAAATCGCAATAAAATTCCCTACACGTACATATGCATATAAATGTAGAATCCTGATCGCGCCCACCTTCAAGAGTGTGGGAAGTGGGTGAAGTGTTACCCGTTACCGCACATCGACGAAATTAGTTTTGAAAAGTTTATTCTTTTCACTGTCCTGACCTTAATTTTCAATGTACGTATTTCATTTTTGTACCAATGTGTTCGCAATAGAATGTTCTACAAGGACATATGTATAAAATGTCAAAGAAGGATGCGTTAGACCGGCAACAAACAAAAAAACCTACGTCGATTAATTACACTCGTCGTGTCAACAAAACAATAGTCTTACCACAAAGATCCAATACAATGCCGTTCTCTCAAATAGGCTATGTGACTATTAGAGAAAACGAAAATTGTATGGCAAACATGTTCATAGTTTCTCCAAGTCGATCGGCGTGAGAGAATTGAGACCACTGACAAAAGTTTCCCAGTCTGTCTGCCTCAGCTCTACCATACGTTCCCTGGCCTCAGCCAGAGCCGCTTGAAAGAGCTTAAGCATTTCAGCAGTGCGGGTCCTTCTATAAGCTAGTCCAATTAATTCTTCTGGCAGTGCGTTTTAGTACATGCAATTTAGAATCATTATAATAAGCATAAGTGCTATTACCAGTGTAATTTGGGTTACGTGGCCTCGACGATGGATCAAGTGATTCTATGAATGAACATAACAAAGGGGGATATTAATAAGGGTAGAGTTGACTAAATGTAAACTCTGTCAGCAGAACTATTCGCATACTTTGCGTCATCATATAATGGAATGTGAAAAAATCGCTGAATTTAGAGATAACACCATCAATAGTGTAGCGAGTAGATTATCCCAATAATATACTCGCTCCAAATGCATTGTTAATATTCCTGTCAACCTTTGGAGATGAATGAGGTGAGGCGTTGCCCGGACAACACGGTGAGGTGTTGCCCGAGCATATAAGCAGCAGAATAGCAAACATTAACTAGTCTACTTTCAAGTGTGGTCTAGAGCAGACACTTGTGAGATACTGTACCGACGCTCAGTGCGCTCAACTCACACCAAAGTATCACCTGTGTACTTCTGTATATTAGACCAAATATATATATATAGTATCTTATGTGTGTATATCACGAAAATAAACACGTGATTAAGAATGTGATAATGTCAGACCACGGAGGAAAATGAAACAGGAATTTCCTTAAGTACTTCCGTATATTAAATACATCTTCAGAAGGAATGCTTCTTCCGTATGGAAGAAGTAATTCCGTATATTAAATACATCTTCCTTCTGAAGATGTATTTAATATACGGAAGTACTTAAGGAAGTTCCTGTTTCATTTTCCTCCGTGGTCTGACATTGTCATATAGTATCTTAGTGTCTGTGTTTATTGTCACCATACTTTACGTACCTACCTTACCTTGAGGTTACCTTGGGGTGCTTCCGGGGCTTAGCGTCCCCGCGGCCCGGTCGTCGACCAGGCCTCCTGGTTACCGGACTGATCAACCAGGCTGTTGGACGCGGCTGCTCGCAGCCTGACGTACGAGTCACAGCCTGGTTGATCAGGTATCCTTTGGAGGTGCTTATCCAGTTCTCTCTTGAACACTGTGAGGGGTCGGCCAGTTATGCCCCTTATGTGTAGTGGAAGCGTGTTGAACAGTCTCGGACCTCTGATGTTGATAGAGTTCTCTCTCAGAGTACCAGTTGCACCTCTGTTTTTCAACGGGGGTATTCTGCACATCCTGCCATGTCTTCTGGTCTCATGTGATGTTATTTCTGTGTGCAGGTTTGGGACCAGCCCCTCTAATATTTTCCACGTGTAAATTATTATGTACCTCTCCCGCCTGCGCTCAAGGGAGTACAGTTTTAGGCTCTTTAGTCGGTCCCAATAGTTTAGATGTTTTACTGAGTGGATTCTAGCAGTAAAGGATCTCTGCACGCTCTCCAGGTCAGTAATTTCTCCAGCTTTGAAAGGTGCTGTCATTGTGCAGCAGTACTCCACTCTAGAGAGCACAAGCGTTTTGAAAAGTATCATCATCGGTATAGCATCTCTAGTGTGAAATGTTCTTGTTATCCAACCTGTCATTTTTCTTGCAGTTGTGACGGCTACTTTATTGTGTTCTTTAAAGGTAAGGTCTTCCGACATGAGTACACCCAGATCCTATACATTGCCTTTTCGTTCTATGTTATGATTTGCCTAAGTTTTGTACGTGGTTTCCGTTTTTATATTTTCATTTTTTCCATAGCGCATGAGCTGGAACTTATCTTCGTTAAACACCATATTATTTTCTGTAGCCCATAGAAAGACCTGATCTGCATCTGACTGGAGGTTCGCCGTGTCCTCTATGTTGCCTACTCTCATGAAGATCCTAGTGTCATCTGCAAAGGATGATACAGTGCTATAGGTTGTGTTCTTGTCTATGTCCGAAATGAGGATGAGAAAAAGTACTGGAGCAAGCACAGTACCCTGGGGGACTGAGCTCTTCACGGTTGATGGGCTGGATTTTATTTTGTTGACTATTACACATTGGGTTCTGTTGGTCAGGAAATTGTAGATCCATCTGCCTATTTTTCCGGTAATTCCTTTTGAACGCATTTTATGTGCAATAACACCATGGTCACATTTATCAAAAGCTTTTGCGAAATCTGTGTAAATTACATCCGCGTTATGTTTGTCTTCCATAGCATCTAATGCCATATCATAGTGGTCCAGCAACTGCGACAGGCAAGAGCGCCCTGTTCTGAAACCATGTTGTCCGGGGTTATGGAGTTGCTGTGATTCCATGTATTTTGTGATTTTACTTCTTAGCACTCTCTCAAAAATTTTTATGATGTGCGATGTTAGCGCTATCGGTCTGTAATTTTTTGCCTCTGCCTTATTTCCTCCTTTATGAAGTGGTGCTATCTCTGCTGTTTTTAGTATATCAGGAATAACGCCAGTATCTAGGCTTTGTCTCCACAGAATGTGGAGGGCCTGCGATAGTGGTTTTTTACAGTTCTTTATGAATATGGAGTTCCAAGAATCCGGGCCTGGTGCAGAGTGCATAGGCATACTGTTTATGGCTTCTTCAAAATCCAGTGGGGATAGGGTGACGTCTGATATATGATTTGATGTTGGTATCGTATCCATGAAAAATTCATTTGGGTTATCAATCTTTAGTGTGTTTAATGGCTCGCTGAAAACAGAGTCGTACTGCGTCCTCAGTAGCTCGCTCATTTCTTTGTTGTCATCGGTGAAAGTTCCATCTGCCTTTCGCAGGGGCCCGATACTAGATGTGGTTTTTGATCTTGATTTTGCATAGGAGAAAAAATATTTCGGATTTCTTTCTATTTCACTGATGGCCTTTTGCTCTCTTTGCCTCTCCTGGGTTCTGTATGATTCTTGTAGCTTCCGTTCAATTGTTTCTATTTCTCTACCTAACCTTCTTCGCCGCTCTTGAGATAGGGTGCGACTCTCAAGTTGTTCCGCGATTCGTTTTCTTCGCCTATATAGGGAACGACGTTCCCGTTCCAATCTGCATCTCTTCCTCTTTTTTCTTAGAGGTATGCGGTTTGAACATATTTCTAGTGCTACTGAGCTTATTTTTTCCAGGCACTGGTTCAGGTTTGCATTTCCTAGCTGTTCTTCCCAGTTTATTTCTGTGAAGTCCTGGTTTATTCGCTCCCAGTTTATCTGTTTATTATTGAAGTTGAATTTGCTGAAATCTCCTCCACCGGGAATCTGGACTGGTTTTGAAGGTCTACTCTCCATGGTTGTCATAACTTCAATTAAGTTGTGATTTGAGTAACAGGTATTTGTAATCATTATGTTCCTGATCAATTCATCATTATTAGTGAAAATGAGGTCCAGCGTGTTCTCCTTCCTAGTTGGTTCTACTATTTGCTGGTTTAAGGCAAACCTGTCGCACATCCGTAGCAGGTCATTTGCATGTGCCTGTTCATTTAGGCTACTTCTTTGTATTCTTTCTGATATTACTGTATTAGCCAGGTGCTTCCATTTCAGGTGCCGTAGGTTGAAGTCCCCAAGCAGGATGATGTTCGGAGCTGGATTTGTGAGGTTTTCCAAGCAGTGTTCTATTTTCATTAGTTGGTCTTTAAACTGCTGAGGGTTTGCCTCCGGTGACTTATATACAAGGACAATAACTACATTTAAAATCTCTATTTTGATTATCAGCACTTCCACCATATCATTTGAGGTGTTTAGCAGCTCAGTACAGATGAGTGTGTCTTTGATGTAGAGGCTGACCCCACCCTGAAGCCGGTGTTTCCTATCACATATGAAAAGATTGTACTCTGAGATCCATATTTCACCATCATGGTAGTCCTTTGTGTGGGTTTCTGTTAGGGCTGCAAACACTGCATTTGCCTCATGAAGGAGACCATCTATAAATTGAACTTTGTTGGTTTTGCGTGTTTTTATACCCTGGATGTTGGCAAATATAAATGATGTTATCGTGTTAGTGGAAGTGCTGGAAGCCTTACTTGGTGTTAATATCTGAGGCTCTGATAAGGAGGCCACTGTGTTTGCGTCCAGGGTGTGTGGTTTTGGAAGTGATTCGTCCAGTTTTGGTAGTAGGACGGGGTAGTAGGACGTAACAATAGAACTGTTACAATAGTGTCCAAGAAATGTGTAAGTACTTCATTCATAATGATGTGCTGCCCGAAATCTTAGCGAAGTATCCAGCATTTGCTTACTGTAGGCAAGACATCACATAGTGACTGAGGGTGTGCGAATAATTTTGTTGACACAGTTTACATTTGGTCAGGTCTACATCAGCAGATAATGAGAATTCCCAGAGATACTTGTAAGCGAGTCTAAGCCGAGCGAAGAGACATGGGAGATTTTACATAAGTACAGTACATGGTAGTTTAAGTAGCGAACGCATGTCAACGAATAACAAGTATATATAACAAAACTATTGTCCTATGAAGTCGATTTAACTTCCAAACATATATTTTTTAAAAAATGTTAAATGTTTTCTGGCTAGTTATGTTAGATTTTATTAAAAATATGTATTCTACTTGTTAACATTATTATTTAAATTTGTGATAATTTGTGCAGAGAAGTGCGACAACTGGATATGCCAACAAACACTTTCCAAACAACGATATATCTTGGATAAGTCGCTCCACAACATTGACGCTTGGACCGTCGACTTCCTTTAATGCCACTTATTTACTTATTTCATAATGAAATTATATTAGTTTGGAGTAAATATATGTTTTCTCATTTTCTGCATTCAGCACCCACATTATAGTGAGTAAATATACCATATTACTTCATTACTTCAAGTTCAAGTATGTTTATTGAGATAAGCAATAAATACATCTCAAAGGGATAGAGTAGCTTAGGCTATTTCTACCCCCCTCTACTTCAAGTCCCTCAAGGGGCGCACAAATTCAGTGAGTACAAATAGACATATAACAGTACAAGAATCCCACTTAACATTGCATACAGCAAGTACAGCATATAATTGTTACATTCTTAGGGCAAAATTCTTGTAGCTCCTAAGTATACTGTCTATTATACCATTATCACACTTCCAAACAATTTGATGTGGTACACTATTTATTTCCTTATTTCTATATTTTTCAATAAGGTGACACTCTAATACATAATGTTCTAAGGTGTGGGCGTACGGCATACTACATAATTTACACTCCTTATCTTTTTCACTGATATCAACACCGTATTGCCAGATATATTTATATCCTAATCGTAATCTCATGTAAATTGAATCCTTCCAAGTAGACTTTCCTTTAACATAAGTGAAGGACGAATTTGTATTTATTATTGAATAATTCTTAAGTGTGTTACTACTGTCCATTGCCATTCTCTTTATCATTTCTTCACCCTCCTGAATCACCTTGAGTCTTGTTTTTATTTGTTTCAAGGTTAACTGACATACAACATCAACAAGAGTTTTTTCAGTGGCTCTCTTCGCTATGTCATCAACTACCTCATTCAACAGTATTCCCACATGTGAAGGGATCCACATGAATCTTACTTTATACCCAGTTTTTTCTAGTCTCTTAACATTCTCTCTACACTCTATCACAATATTCTGATATACTGGGCGTCTGCTATTTAAAGACTCTAACGCTCCTCTGCTGTCAATAAAGAAGCAAGCATTTTTACCACATTTGACTACTTCCTGTAATCCTGCTAATACTCCTTGGAGTTCAGCCTGCGTTGAAGAGACATTGTCAGTTAAGCGGCGTCCAATAACAGTATCTACAGTGCCGATGTCAGTGTACTCCCTGATCAAGACTCCACATCGATCCTGCCTTCCCATCCCTATAGCTACTTACCCATCACAATATACATGTAGAGTGTTTTCTGTAGGCAATTTTCTAATTATACAATCATATGTTGCCCTCAGCTCTCCTATTCCATACATACTTTTTTTCTTTTGCAAGGGAGTAATTACTACATCTACATTACAATCCTCCCATGGTGGTGTGAATTTTCTCTTGGGCACAGCAATACACTCTGTAATAACATCATACTTAATACATTAGAACATAGGGTATTCATATATGCTCTTTTCTTCATCATACATTGTTCACTACTTCCCACCTTTTGAACCGAGAGGATTAATTCATTAGCTCTCCCACCTCTCATTAATCTAATGGCAGAGGCTACATTTATCTCTACAATTCTATCCCCAATACTCTGCAGATTCAACTCCATCCTCATTATCTTATTCATAGCATTTCTTGGGCATCCTAAGATAATTCTCATGGCTTCATTTTGTACCTTCTCCAACTTGCCCATCCTACCTTTACCAAAACAAGAAATGACAGATGCAGCATAATCAATAAGAGATCTTACAGTACTCAAGTACATCATTCGTAGCAAGTCTTACCTGGGACGCGGTCGGGTCAAGATCGACTATACCGTATAGTCTGACTGTATAGATCGACCTGCTCCGCACCTTCCCCCCCCCCTTCCCCCATGCTGGGTACTGAGATGGAGACTCAGTCACCAGAAGAACTGGCTACTTCCCACGGCGATATTAACATGGACTCTGAAAGCAGCCAGTCAGACGAGGAGGGCGAGTATCAAGAAGTTCTGACAAGGAATAAGAAGAAACGCAGAAGACAGGAGGCAAGGCGTAGTGTGGACAGTAATGGTACACTTAACGGAAACGACAAGAGAATGAAGAACGACGCCGAGACTGATGCAGACAAACGGACGGAACGATGTCAGGAAGGTGAGGGTCAGCGGAGATGGAGGCTTCTCTTCCCTGCCTCATGCACGCTGGCCTATCATCAGAAGCTGCTGTGGACCGTCAGACTCGGAAGAGAACACCGCAAGTTCGAGCCCCTGCTGAAGGAAGGTGTAAACAGACCTTACTTAACGGTAGGTTCTATGGAGGCAGTGAAGTTTCTTAGCCAGCAAGGATATGATGGAATTGTTATGGAAATACCGGAGGGGAACGAGAAGCTGACGAAGGTAATTATATATAAATACCCTCAGATTCTGGACCCCGAGTTCATCCTCGACGACCAACGATTTGTGTGGGCCAAGCGTCACCTTATTAAAGGTGAAGCTAGGAGTCAGGTGGTGGCTCTAGTGAGAGGTGAAGTACCCGAGAAAGTGTTCATCACCGGGGCTGGCTACAGGCATGTAGCAAAGTATGTGGAAGAGCCCATAATATGCCTGAAATGCTGCAGATGGGGGCATAAATCCTGGAGCTGTCAAAATGATCCACGATGTCGTTTCTGCGGAAAGTCTCACCTCTCTAATGTGTGTAGAAACAGACTTAATCTGGGTGAGAAAATAGTTCCCAGATGCTGCAACTGTGGAGGTGTTCACAATGCCAGCTCGGCTGTGTGTAGCAAGAGGCCGAGTATGGGTGTTCTCCGGCCGGTGAATGTTACAGAGCAAGCAAGAGCTCTTACCTAGACACCGGGAGCACAGCAAAACAGTCTGCCCCAAACAGTGCCAGTGAACCGGACGAATGCGTGGGTAAAGGAGTCACCTTTACTTAGGCAGGCTCCAGCAACAAGCAGTCACACCACCACTCAGGACTCCGGCAGTGACAGTGTAACGGTGAGTGAAGTGGCTACTGTGGCTCAGAAAGAGGGTCATAATAATATGGTCAAAGAAGTGTGGACTGAACTTAGAAAAGTTGGTGAGTTCCTCCAAAATCTTGGGCAGAGAATCGAGTCCATCGAGGCGAAATTAAACGTTCAGGAGGTCAAGGAAAATCACAAAACGGTGAAGGATAATCAGGATATAGTGGTTGAGGACAATAATGAAATATTGAGTGATGAAATGAAGGAAAGTGAAGTGTGTGTGAATGATGATAGTCGTAGTGAAAGGAAGAACCCTATAATTACACATAAAATGAAGGAATCATTTGGGCCAATAATGGACGTCACAGGACTGAAAAAATCTCTTGAGAATCGCAATGTCGCTTTTACTCGTGAACTTGGGAGGAGGTGGGAGATGTTATACAAGGTATGGCTATCATTTAGTGAACTTATTGGGGATGACTTAGACAGTGAATTGATTATTAATGGATCACCCTAGACTGAAAGTGTTGTCATGGAATGTTAATGGTTTAAGAAACAGGGTTACAGATGTTCATTGTTATGTGATGGGAAATGATATTGATGTAGCTCTCCAGGAGACAGGGGATAGGAATGAAGGCTTATTGAAATTAAATGGCTGTAAAGGGTTTAACCTCTTCGCCGCAAATAACATCAGAGGCACGTCGATTTATGTTAAGAACTCCATACCAGCAGAATTAGTAGAACCGCAATCAAAAACGCAAGGTATAGAGAGTGTCTGTGTTAAATTATCATTAAGGGAAGGGGAATTTATTGTAGTTAATTTGTATGTATCCAGGAACTGCTTCGACGCTAACTATTTACCTGACTGCATTTATACTAATCCTTCACTGGTCATTGGGGACCTTAATGCTCGGCACACAAGCCTTGGGACAGTGGGTAGTATTAATGTTAATGGGGTCAAGTGGTTACAGTTTCTACAAGATCATCCAGATACCTGTCTATTGGGAAACAATGAACCAACTCACATCAGGGGAGGACGGCTTGACTATGCCTGCATTTTAAACTCTCAGGGGATTATGGGGGAGGCTCGGGTTGTTCGGGAACTACTTAGTGACCACTTTGCCTTGAACGTTGAATTACCACTGGGGAAAAAACAAGTCCACTTTCAAAGGAAAAGGCTAAATATTAATAAAGATATGAAAAATTATTTTATTCAAAATATGGGAGATTGGTATCAACAATACACGCCGCTCTGCGTTGATAGTTTTTACGAGGACATGGTCGAGAACATAGAGAAATTAGTACAGAGGGAAAATAACGGGGGCAGGGGAAACAAGACGCACGGACCTAAGAAATTTAAATATTCCAATGATCAGCAAGTCAAGGGGTGGGAGAGAATGCTACGGAGTGCGCATAAAGAATGGTTAAAAAATGGAATGAGGGATAAAGAGAAAAATACAATGTTGGAAGTGGCTAGGGAATGCAGTCAGGTGAGGAAGGAGGCGCGGGACAGACACTGGCAAGAATTTGCTCAGTCCATTGGTGATACTAAGAACCTTAAAGACATATGGAGAGCAGTAAACAAAATCAGGGGTTGTAAGACCAAATTCATTGCTCACTCAGATCCAGGAAAAGTTGCTAATGAGTTAGTAGATAAATGGGCAAGTGCTGCTGGTATGGAGTCCTTACCTGCAACCACGAGAGTCACCATTGAGTCATGGGAAAATATTAGAAATGGAGTAACTTTATGTGCCTTAAATAAAAGATCTATAACATGCACTGAGATAACTTACGATGAGCTCCTGGATGCTATAAATTATTACCGAGATACATTTATCTGCAACAGTGTTATTAGTGACAGAGATAACTACTGTGAATATACTTTTGCTCAGTTTACAATTAAATCCCTTAAATCTTCTTTGACTATTGGAGCCATCTATAGATTTCCCAATACTAACATAGCTTCTTTCTCAGACAACCTAAGGAATCTTATTATAAACAACAATCTCAACAAAAACCACATCATTCTGGGAGGAGACTTTAATGTTGACCTGGGTCAACAAAATTGCTCTCAAGTTGACTATTTCCTTAACAGCATGAACTCCTGTATGCTAATCCCCACAATCACCAAACCTACCCGAGTCACTCAAACATCAGCTACTACCTTGGACCACATATGGACAAACATAACAGCTCCCCTTGTATCTGGTATAATCTACGACAGAACAACTGACCACTATCCTACCTTTCTCATAGCGAACATGGACATAACACCACCAAAAAGCAAGAAACTTTCATTTAGGCTACATAGTGAATCAGCTTTAGACATTCTTACAGAGGCACTTCACAATATTAACTGGGATTCTGAATTCAATAATACCCATGATATAAATTCATTAGCTAACCTCTTCCTCTCCAAAACTCTAAGCCTCTACAACCTTCATTGTCCCCTTCTTACCAAGCAAGTAACTGACAAAAGATTAAACAATCCATGGCTCACAAGTGGCATTCTCAACTCAATCAACAAGAAACATGAATATGAAAAGAAAGTAAGGATTGGCCTAGTTTCAAAGGAAGTAGCTAAAAGGTACTCATCAATGCTTACCAGTATCATAAGAAAGGCAAAACTTGCATATTATGTGAATAGATTCAATGAAGCAAAAGGCAACATGAAGAGCACTTGGAAAACTATCTCTAGTATCCTAGGAACTAAACAACACTCACATAACCAAATAAAACTCTACAAGGATGGGGATATACCGTCAACTGATTTAGAAATGGCAAATGAATTTAATAGTTTCTTTTCATCGGTTGGTGCTAATCTTGCCAGTAAAATCCCACAGACTCAGACACATATTAACACATATCTCTCAGGCAGCTATCCAAACTCTCTTCTCCTTTCACCAATCAGCCCGGCAGATGTTGTGTCCATCATACACTCTCTAAAAACCAAGGCAGGGAACACCAGTGAAATTCCGTCCATTGTGTACAAGAGAGCCTCCCATGCCCTTGCCCCACCCATAGCACTACTGTTCAACAAATCTATAGAGTGTCACACCTTCCCTGATATCCTCAAAAAAGCAAGAGTAACGCCAGTCCATAAAGGAGGCAATCCGGCGGACATAAACAATTATAGACCAATATCAAATCTACCCATTCTATCAAAAATATTTGAAAAATTTATTTACAAACAGCTCTATTCCTACCTCGTAAAATTCGACATACTCAGCCCCTGCCAGTTTGGCTTCCGGTCCCAAAAGAGCACCAACGATGCAATCATTAGTCTCCTTGACGTTATCTACTCAGCCCTTGACAAAAATGAGTTTCCGATTGGACTCTTCATAGACCTAAGAAAAGCCTTTGATACTGTTAATCACAACTACCTCTTACTTAAACTCCAGCATTATGGAATCCGAGGCCTTGCCCTTGACTACATCCGATCCTATCTTAGTGACAGACACCAATATGTAACCATCAATGATACAACTTCTTCCACTCTACCAATTACCGTTGGAGTGCCACAGGGCAGCATCTTAGGACCTCTTCTATTTCTTATATATATAAACGATCTGCCTAATGTCTCTAATATTCTCAAACCTATATTGTTTGCTGACGATACTACCCTTATCTATTCAAACCTCAACCCACATACACTAAATAATGTTGTGAATAATGAATTAAAAAAAGTCCACTTATGGATGTCAACGAACAAACTAACATTAAACATCGAAAAGACTTACTACATCTTATTTGGAAGCAAATCATCAAATGCAATTCAGCTACAGATAGACAACATTAACATCAGTAATAAAAATGATGGCAAGCTTCTTGGCCTATTCCTAGACAAGAGACTCAACTTCAGCACCCACATTCATCACATAACTAAGAAAGTCTCTAAGACAGTTGGCATACTCTCCAAAATCAGATATTATGTTCCTAACTCTGCTCTCCTCTCACTATATTATGCACTAATCTACCCCTATCTTAATTATGGTATCTGTGCATGGGGGTCTACCACTGCAAACCACCTTAAGCCCATCATCACACAGCAAAAATCTGCTATCAGAATAATAACTAACTCTGCTTTCAGACAACACTCAGCTCCCTTGCTTAAATCCCTAAACTTGCTAAATATTAACTCCCTCCACACATTCTCTTGTGTCAACTACATTTACAAAACCCTGTTCTTAAATGCAAACCATGCTCTGAAACTCTCCCTGGACAGATGTAATAGGACCCATTATCATCACACCAGAAATAAATATCTCTTTGATATTCCCAGGGTCAAACTTAATCTGTGTAAACACTCAATGCAAATTAAGGGACCTAGTCTATGGAACTCACTCCCTAGTGAATTGAAAAACTGTAAAACTTTTGCCTTATTTAAAAGCAAAACCAAAAAGTACCTAACTTCATCTTCTTAGTTTCCTACACTGAGCTTTAAATTTGCTCTGTACCTAGTGTTACCCAATCTCCTAATTTTTATGTAATATCAAACAACCTTATCATTGTGTTCATTGCTGTCTTCTTTTATGTGCTAGCCATATGCTGTATTGTGACTACCAATTTTTGTCAACTACCATTCAAGCTGTCATTGCAATCAATCTTATATTGTTTCTGCTGTATTGTGCCTACCTATTTTTTGTCAACTACCATTCAAGCTGTCATTGCAATCAATCTTAGCTACCTATGTGCTTTAATATACTGTACCTACAATTTTCTCTCATCTTTTTTTTCATTTCATGTAATCTGTTATCATTTTTTTGTCTATAAATTTTGCAAGTATTTACCTCCTTAAAATTTTCTTAGATTAAGGATCTGCCCGAAACGCTGCGCGTGCTAGTGGCTTTACAAGACTGTAATTACCATATTTGTATCCTCACATTCCTTATGTACATTCTTGTATATGCATAAATAAATAAATAAAAAGTGGCAGCTCTACTGCTCCGGGAAAAGATGGAGTAACGTATGACATACTTAATTATTTAGCCGGTATGAAACCTAGTCCCTTACTTGATTTGTTTAATATGAGTTATAGAGAGGGAAAGTTACCAAGAAAATGGAAAGAGGCTGTCATCATTCCTATCCCTAAGTCAAACGGAGGCTACAGACCTGTCTCCTTAATATCCTGCTTTTGTAAAATGATGGAAAGGATTTTGTTAAATAGGCTACTCTACCTTGTAGGTGATAACATATCCAGTAATCTCTTTGGTTTTATCAAAGGCAAAAGTACTGTGGATTGTCTCTTAAAGTGTTTGTCTAATGTGGATGACAATTGTAGAGTTTTTGTTGATCTACAAGGAGCATTTGATAAAGCCAATGGGGAAGTAATCTTATACGAATTAGCCAATCTGGGAATAACAGGGAGATTGCTACACTGGATAAGGGATTATCTACAAGGCAGAAAAGGTCAGGTGTATTACCAGGGATACATGTCTGAGGAACCCCAGACCCCACAAGGGACCCCACAAGGGGGAGTATTAAGTCCCACCTTATTCAATGTATTAATGAACAGATTAGCATCAGAGATGTATCCTCCAGGGGTCACGACGATCATATATGCTGATGACATTCTTATACAAGGCACTTCTGGGAACAAAATTCAAACTGCTCTTAACATACTTGGTACAACCTGTCACAAGTTAGGCTTAGTTATAAATGCAGATAAAACCAAATACGAGTATAGGAAACGAAGAAATATAACACTTACTCTAAATGGTGTGGAACTGAGCCGTGTTCAGAAGTACAAGTATCTGGGCATGCATGTTGGATACACATGTGAGAGTAAAAATGCTGAAATAAATCATATCAGCACCTTATGTAAAGCCCGTCTGCATCCTCTGGAAGCACTGGCTTTTTCTGGTAAAGGTGTTGGGGTACCTATCTTGCGGATGTTATACATAAGTGTTATGTATATAAGTGCATTTTATACATAAGTGTATTTAGTAACCATAAGTTTTATACATAAGCGTATTTTATTTTCATTTTTTTTTTATAAGCACTGTTCGGTCCCTGATAGACTACGCAGCACCCGTATTGTCTTACACAGGCCAAGGCAGAATTCAAAAAATAGAGCTGATACAGAACGAGTCTATGAGGATTATTCTTGGATGTCAAAGAAATGCAATGATTGAAATAATGAGAATGGAATTAAATTTACAGAGTGTGTATGATAGAGTCCGTGACATTAACACTAGAGTATCTATTCGTTTCATGCGGAGAAAAGGAGGGGATAAGCTGTTTGAGAGCGTTCAGACCTGCTTGAGTGACGAACACACTTCCAGGAAACTGAGGGAGACACGCTACACGAGGGGATTAGCTCGTGACCTCAGGGAATACGACGTACTTGACTGCTGTAAACCCTCTCGACAGTGTAATATGTCTGCTCCCTGGAAAGTACAGAAAATAAACGTCGAAATTGTACCCCTCAAGGTGAAAAAGATTTATCATGAACCGGGACAATTACGGTGTTTGTATGGAAGCATGATATCTCGGTTACCAAGAGGCAACAGTTTACATGTATATTGCGACGGGTCGGTGGCGGAGGATGGCAGAGCCGGGTGTGGTGTCCTAATAAGGGAATATACGGAGTTTGGGACTGTGGACAGGATAATTGAACTCCGGCTTAGTAATTATATATCATCCACACAAGCTGAACTGCAGTCCATTCTGGCGTGTTTGGAGGAAGTACATCATGAGGACAAAAATGTTTTTGTATTTTGACAATCAACTTGAGAATGGTCCAGGACGGACCGAAACGTCGTCGTCCCTTCAATTTCTAGTGTGTGGTCTGGTCAACATACTTCAGCCACGTTATTGTGACTCATCGCCTGCTTTTTGTATTTGTCGATAGCCGAGGAGCACTGGAGTCCTTAAACAGTCGAAACCCAGTCTTCATGTCTATAGTTGAGGACTGTAAGAGAAGAATAACTGAGATACAGCTGAAAGGTTATAGTGTGAAATTCATGTGGATTCCATCTCATGTTGGAATAGTGCTCAACGAGGTGGCGGATGACTTGGCCAAACGTGCCACATCAAAACCACAAGTTGACATTGAATGTGAATTCACAATGAGACAAATAAGAAGCAAAATCAGAAATATTCAGGCACAGGCAGGAGTGGAGAGGAGAGGGATAATGTATGAGAGTAGTCAAACCATGCAACACTACATGTATGTGAGTCAAAACACCCATTTCACTTATGGTAAAAGGAGAAATGCTTGGAGTGACTCTGTGTACATGCGGCTCAGGCTTGGGTACAAATATTACTGGGAATATGGGATAGATGTTCATGATAATGACACGAAGTGTAAACTATGTGGTATGTTAAGGTCTCACACCCTTGCCCATTATGTTCTTGATTGTCCGTTGATTAATGTATATAGAAACACTGAGATAAGGACTGTTCCTGAACAAATAGCCTGGATGTGTCACAACGGAAAGGTTGATGATATTCTTGAGAGATATAAGAATTTTGCACCAAGATTGTAATATTTTGTTGAATTATCTGCTTGTCTCTTGCAAATTGTCTATACAGTATACCTAGGTCATAAAAGTAATTGTGTGTACGTCTGATAACATACTACTTGTGAAGGAGGAAATGTATATGTTTATCTCTCAGAATGTTTGGTAATATGTTTATTTGTGATGTGTGTCTATGTATATATTAACACGTTGTACTGAATGGGATGAGAATAGCTTGAGCTACCTCATCCCTTTGTGTGTATTTTACCTCAATAAACTTATTTCAATTTCAATTTCAAGCTGCTATTAGGACAATATCCAACTCTGGCCCCAGACATCACTCGGTACCCCTACTCAAATCTCTGAATATGTTAGACATTAAGTCACTGCACATTCTTTCATGTGTATTATACATATATAAAACGCTAAACTGTAATGCCAATCCTGACCTCAAAATATAAATAATAAATATAAATAAATATGTTTATTCAGGAAAGGTACATACATACAAGTGATGTTACATTAATGGATCGATATATAGATAGAGCTAGTACATACAATGCCTAAAGCCACTATTACGCAATGCGTTTCGGGCATGAAAAACATTAATATCTAGAACTTAATACTAATTGAGCATAAAGAATAAAATGTGTTGAGAACAAATACAAATAAAGATAAAAAAAAAGGGGGAACATGACTGAAAAAGCAGCACAAATACAATAGGTTGACAAACAGTGTTGATTAAAAAAAAATAACAGACATGGGTTGACAATAGAGGGGTAAGGTAGGTTACAGGGAATTTATTAGGTAGTGTTTAGTTTTTATCTTAAACTGGTTGAGAGAGGTACAGTCTTTAACATGGTTGGGAAGATCATTCCACATTCTGGGTCCCTTGATTTGTAGAGCATTTCTAGTTTGATTAAGTCGTACTCTTGGAATATCAAAACTGTATTTATTTCTGGTGTGGTGCTCATGGGTTCTGTTACAACCTTCAATGAAGCTTTTGAGGTCAGGATTGGCATTACAGTTCAGCGTTTTATATATGTATAATACACATGAGAGAATGTGCAGTGACTTAATATCTAACATATTCAGAGATTTGAGTAGGGGTACCGAGTGATGTCTGGGGCCAGAGTTGGATATTGTCCTAATAGCAGCTTTGTGTTGAGTAATTAGAGGACGTAAATGATTTAGTAGTAGAACCCCAAGCACAAATACCATAGTTGAGATATGGATAGATGAGGGAGTAATAGAGAGTAACCAGGGCAGGCCGGGGTACATAATATCTGATCTTAGAAAGAATGCCAACAGTTTTTGAAACTTTTTTTGATATATTTAGAATGTGTCCCTGGAAATTCAGCTTGTGATCAATGAGAACGCCAAGGAATTTTCCATCTAATTTGTTACAAATTTGGGTATTGTTTATTTTGAGATTTATTTGATTAGAGGATTTATTGCCAAACAGAATATAGAAAGTTTTGTCAATGTTAAGAGTGAGTTTGTTGGCAGTTAGCCAAAGGTGGACTTTATTTAGCTCAGTATTTACTGTGGCATTTAGAGCAAGGGGGTCAGGACTGAAGTAAATGAAGGTTGTGTCGTCAGCAAATAGAATAGGTTTGAGGTGTTGGGAGGCATTTGGAAGGTCATTAATGAAGATGAGAAAGAGGAGAGGGCCAAGTATGCTGCCCTGAGGAACACCAATGTTGACGGGTAGGGTGGGAGAAATTGAATTGTTCACAGGAACATACTGGAGCCTGTCAGTAAGGTAAGATTTGAGGTATTGTAGGGAGTGTCCTCTGACTCCATAATGATGTAATTTAAGAAGAAGGTTTTGGTGGTCGACAGTGTCAAAAGCCTTACGCAGGTCCACAAATAACCCAACAGGGAACTCATTTTTATCAAGAGCTGCATGAATTAAGTTAATCATACTAATAAGTGTATCGTTAGTGCTTTTTTTGGGTCTGAAGCCATATTGGCAAGAGCTAAGTATATTGTGCTTGGCTAGATAAGAGCTTCAAAAAGACAAAAGCTTCATAGAAGGTTGTAACAGAACCCATGAGCACCACACCAGAAATAAATACAGTTTTGATATTCCTAGAGTACGACTTAATCAAACTAGAAATGCTCTACAAATCAAGGGGCCCAGATTGTGGAATGACCTTCCCAACCATGTTAAAGACTGTACCTCTCTCAACCAGTTTAAGATAAAAACGAAGCTATACCTAACAAATTCCCTGTAACCTACCTTACCCCTCTATTGTCAACCAATGTCTTTTTTTTTTAAAGAGCGCTGTTTGTCGACAGAATTGTATTTGTGCTGCTTTTTCAGCTATGTTTTCATTTTTTGCCTTAAAATTGAATTTCTCACTTTTTGCCTTAAAATTGCACTGTATCAATTGCTACCCAATTGATTACCCTGCCGATTGCTACCCAAAATTTCTCACTTTTTGCCTTAAAATTGCACTCTATCAATTGCTACCCAATCTCCCAACCTTTATGTTCCCAATTTGTACATCTTTACCATTGTGATCATTGCTGTTTTCTTATATGTGCTGCCAATCTGTTGTATGGTGTTTATAAATCTTGTTTATCTGTATCTTTTGCTACCCAGTCTCCCAATCTTTATGTACCCAATGTGAACATCTTTACCATTGTGATCATTGCTGTCTTATATGTGCTGTCAATCTGCTGTATGGTGTATATTAATCTTGTTTAAATTACTAATCAAGCTGTCAATGTAATCAATCAGAGCTTTAATATAACAATATGCTTTAATATACCTACTTATCTCTCTCATCTCATTTTTCTCTTGTAATGTATCTTTATCATTTATCAATTCTGATTGAAATTACCTACTTAAAATTATCTGCTAGATTAAGGACCTGCCCGAAACGCTGTGCGTACTAGTGGCTTTACAAGAATGTATATACTGTACTATCCAATGTATTCTCACAAACCCAATGTACCTTCTTGTATATATATAAATAAATAAATAAATTTCTTGTTTTCATTTTACTCTTTATGCTCATTTAGTATTAAGCTTTAGTCATTTAAGTTTTTCATGCCCGAAACGCTTTGCGTAATAGTGGCTTTAGGCATTGTATGTACTAGCCCTATCTATAAATCCATCACTCTTTGTAAAATCTCTTGTATGTATGTACCTTACCTAAATAAACATTTGATTTGATATGCAAGCTAGTGGCTTTACAAGATTGTAATTCCAATTTAAACTCAATGTTGTCTCTTAACCCCCAATGTACGTTCTTGTATATATATAAATAAATAAAATAAATAAATAAATAAGTAAATAAATAAATAAATAACGAGGGATGGAGGCATTAATGCGCAGTATGTGCTTCCCTCACCTGTGACGTCACAGCCTCAGCTGACGACAGCATAAACACAGGCGGCCATTTTATGTTCCATCAAGATTAAAAAAAAAAAAAAAAAAATTTTGCTCCGAGGGGCGAGTTTATTGGGCAGCGCCCAATGTGTTCGCAATAAAATGTTCTACAAGAACATATGTATAAAATGTCACACAAGGATGCGTTAGACCGGCCGCAAATGAATAACTATATATTGATCACTAGCCGTGAGCTCCAAACAGCGACGAAATGTTTCTATTCTTTTCAGGGTTGTAAACTCCACACTTGTTCTATAGCATTAAATTTGGTATCACTGAAATCGCAATAAAATTCCCTACACGTACATATGCATATAAATGTAGAATCCTGATCGCGCCCACCTTCAAGAGTGTGGGAAGTGGGTGAAGTGTTACCCGTTACCGCACATCGACGAAATTAGTTTTGAAAAGTTTATTCTTTTCACTGTCCTGACCTTAATTTTCAATGTACGTATTTCATTTTTGTACCAATGTGTTCGCAATAGAATGTTCTACAAGGACATATGTATAAAATGTCAAAGAAGAATGCGTTAGACCGGCAACAAACAAAAAAACCTACGTCGATTAATTACACTCGTCGTGTCAACAAAACAATAGTCTTACCATAAAGATCCAATACAATGCCGTTCTCTCAAATAGGCTATGTGACTATTAGAGAAAACGAAAATTGTATGGCAAACATGTTCATAGTTTCTCCAAGTCGATCGGCGTGAGAGAATTGAGACCACTGACAAAAGTTTCCCAGTCTGTCTGCCTCAGCTCTACCATACGTTCCCTGGCCTCAGCCAGAGCCGCTTGAAAGAGCTTAAGCATTTCAGCAGTGCGGGTCCTTCTATAAGCTAGTCCAATTAATTCTTCTGGCAGTGCGTTTTAGTACATGCAATTTAGAATCATTATAATAAGCATAAGTGCTATTACCAGTGTAATTTGGGTTACGTGGCCTCGACGATGGATCAAGTGATTCTGTGAATGAACATAACAAAGGGGGATATTAATAAGGGTAGAGTTGACTAAATGTAAACTCTGTCAGCAGAACTATTCGCATACTTTGCGTCATCATATAATGGAATGTGAAAAAATCGCTGAATTTAGAGATAACACCATCAATAGTGTCCAAGAAATGTGTAAGTACTTCATTCATAATGATGTGCTGCCCGAAATCTTAGCGAAGTGTAACGGTTCTATTGTTACGTAAAGTATGGTGACAAATAAACACAGACACTAAGATACTATATATATATTTGGTCGAATATACAGAAGTACACAGGTGATACTTTGATGTGAGTTGAGCGCACTGAGCGTCGGTACAGTATCTCGCAAGTGTCTGCTCTAGACCACACTTGAAAGTAGACTCTGGTTAATGTTTGCTATTCTGCTGCTTATATGCTCGGGCAACACCTCACCGTGTTGCCCGGGCAGCGCCTCACCTCATTCATCTCCAAAGGTTGACAGGAATATTAACAATGCATTTGGAGCGAGTATATTATTGGGATAATCTACTCGCTACAGAACTCCCCCTCCCAGGGGATGAAAGGAAAAATACTTGATCAAGGAACTTAGCTGGTTGGTGAATTGTACGCCCTGCTCGCGTTAACCATCAAAGTTAACTTCCTCCTCTTCGCTGATGTCATCTAACTGGGGTCGTAGGGTGGGAGGTCGCACAGGATCGTCCGTCGTCGTAGCTGGCGGTGCTGCTGGTAACTGTGGTCGAAAAAGTGAACTGCGTAGTCGGCGGATGTGTCTCTGGATTTAGCAGTGTCGCAGACGTTGAGACGAAGCCTGGAGCAGAGCAGAGAGCTGAGTGAGGCCAGAGTCGTGGAGCTCTATGTGGGAGAGCGTGGCGGCTCGATTGAGAATTGTGTGTCTGAACTCAGGGAGCGAGAGCGTGGCGGCTCGATGCGTTCGTAGTCAACTGTCTGTCTAAGTTTCGAAGCTGTAGCGTCTTGGGCTGTTGGTGGAGCATTTAGATCCGGGGCGGATGGGCTCGGGCACCAGGACAATCGGAGGGAATGTAGGCACGTAGTTAGGACAACGAGGGAATCACTGCTAGAGCTGAATTGTCCTGGAGGCGACGAAGAGTCGGAAACGCAAGCTGTAAGTCCTGTACTGCGCAAAGTGCTTGAGTCGGCAGAGTATCAGAATGCAGTGAACGTGTAGATGAATCTGACGAAAGAGCAGCTTTCGTGGGCGCCCCTGTAGAACAAGCAGTGCCCTGGCAGCGACGGAGAGTCAGCAGGACAGGCTGTAGATCCCACATTATGTAGTTACTGATGAAGCTGCCAGATGAGTGAGTAGTGATCGTGGAGCAGCAAGCCGTAGTAGATGAAAATGCAGAGATGATCGCGATGAAAATCATAGCTGTGGCAAGGGTGTTGACAACGTTCCACGACAGGTGGCTGTGGTCCACAGCAAGCAGCAGCAGTGGAGGTCCAGTGAGAGTCCATGTTGTAGTCCATCGTGGCTGGGTATCGTCGATACTCTCTGGGGTCACCAATGTAACGGTTCTATTGTTACGTAAAGTATGGTGACAGACACTAAGATACTATATATATATTTGGTCGAATATACAGAAGTACACAGGTGATACTTTGGTGTGAGTTGAGCGCACTGAGAGTCGGTACAGTATCTCGCAAGTGTCTGCTCTAGACCACACTTGAAAGTAGACTAGTTAATGTTTGCTATTCTGCTGCTTATATGCTCGGGCAACACCTCACCGTGTTGCCCGGCAACGCCTCACCTCATTCATCTCCAAAGGTTGACGGGAATATTAACAATGCATTTGGAGCGCGTATATTATTGGGATAATCTACTCGCTACAAGGTAGTTGTGATTAACAGTATCAAAGGCTTTTCTTAGGTCAATGAAGAGTCCAATCGGAAACTCATTTTTGTCAAGGGCTGAGTAGATAACGTCAAGGAGACTAATGATTGCATCGTTGGTGCTCTTTTGGGACCGGAAGCCAAACTGGCAGGGGCTGAGTATGTCGAATTTTACGAGGTAGGAATAGAGCTGTTTGTAAATAATTTTTTCAAATATTTTTGATAGAATGGGTAGATTTGATATTGGTCTATAATTGTTTATGTCCGCCGGATTGCCTCCTTCATGGACTGGCGTTACTCTTGCTTTTTTGAGGATATGAGGGAAGGTGTGACACTATAGATTTCTTGAACAGTAGTGCTATGGGTGGGGCAAGGGGAGGCTCTCTTGTACACAATGGACGGAATTTCACTGGTGTTCCCTGCCTTGGTTTTTAGAGAGTGTATGATGGACACAACATCTGCCGGGCTGATTGGTGAAAGGAGAAGATGGTTTGGATAGCTGCCTGAGAGATATGTGTTAATATGTGTCTGAGTCTGTGGGATTTTACTGGCAAGATTAGCACCAACCGATGAAAAGAAACTATTAAATTCATTTGCCATTTCTAAATCAGGTGACGGTATATCCCCATCCTTGTAGAGTTTTATTTGGTTATGTGAGTGTTGTTTAGTTCCTAGGATACTAGAGATTGTTTTCCAAGTGCTTTTCATGTTGCCTTTTGCTTCTTTGAATCTAGTCTCATAATATGAAAGTTTAGTTTTTCTTATGATACTGGTAAGCACTGATGAGTACCTCTTAACTACTTCCTTTGTAACTAGTCCAATCCTAAATTTCTTTTCATATTCATGTTTTTTGTTGATTGATTTGATTATGCCACTTGTGAGCCACGGGTTATTTTTTCTTTTATCAGTTACTTGTTTGCACCCCATACCCATCTTGTGGGCGGTAGTGAAAAGGGTTACAGAGACACATAATGGGTTCAGGGACTGATTATAGAGTGAGATTATGTTCAGCATGTTTAGGGAGTTAAATAAGGGGGCTGAGTGTTGTCTGAAAGCAGAATTTGTTATTAATCTGATAGCAGATTTTTGCTGGGTGATGATGGGCCTGAGGTGGTTTGCAGTGATTGAACCCCATGCACAGATACCATAATTAAGATAGGGATAGATTTTTTCTTTTAACCACGTTTCAGTAAGTATAATAAAATGGAATTTGTTGTCAACAGTTTCAATCAAGGCACTAACATCATCGAAGTGTTTGCTTAGAGATCTTACATTCAAGTTCATTACAGAGATATTGTGATTATGTGTTAATACATTGTTTACATCATGTGCTATAAAATATCTGCAATTTTGATCATTAAAGTGATGATTGTCATAGATAGTGGATAAGAGGTTTAGTTCTTGGGTCTATACTTGTTTGTATAAGAAGGCTGGTTGTAGGAAAACAAGGCAAAAAGTGGGGACAAACAGGGACATTCGTTTTGTATGACGTCCGTTTCACATGACGATCACGGCGCCGGAACGGATTAAATTCGTTATTCGAGGTACCACTGTATAACACATAGCATTGAAAAAGTCTTTGGCCCGATAGCTTTGATAGCGATATCAAACCTTGATATCTATATTAAATGATATCTGATAGCTTTGTCGCTAAGTGTACATATTGCTCCTCTATTATTCAACAAGGATATCTTGCACTTTCTGACAAGCCTTTGGTCTTGTAAAGAATGATTTCCGTGTACAGATTTGAAACCAGTCACTCAAATATTTTCCAAGTGAAAATTTTTTCTCTTGCCCGCACTCTGTTGAGCACAGTTTGAGAACTATTATGTGGGCCCAATAATTTAGATATTTTATTGTATAAATTCGGGTAAAAATAGTTCTCAGCAGATCAGCAACTTCTCCAGCTTAGAGTAGTCATTAGTGTGCAACAATATTCAATCTACAATATTAAGACACTATCAACACACGTGTCTTAAAAAGTACCATAATTGGTGTGGCATTTGTTTGTAATGTTCTTGTTATACGGTGTTCCTTTTTCTTGCAATTGTTACAGCCACTATATTGTGTTCTTTTAAAGTGAGGCCTTCCAACATAATTACTCCCAAATCATTTATATTGCAGAATTATTGTTTTTCCCATTTGTTGTGTGACCTGACTGCATTTTATGTTTAGTTTGGGGTTTTACATTCTTATTTTTTTGCCCGACTTCAAGGGTGTTTTGATCCCAAGTTGGGATACATTATCCATTGTCTCTCACCAGGTGCATACTGCACAAATTTTAATTTGTAGAACCCCAAATCTTTATCCTGACCATTTCCCAGTGGTTGGGCACCATTCCTTCACCCATCCCATCACTAATCCTTATCATGACCCCACTTCCCAGTGGTTGGGCATCATTCCTTCTCCACCGTCCCATCCCTAATCCTTATCCTGACCCCACTTCCCCAGTGGTTGGGCATCATTCCTTCCCCCCCCCAATCCATCCCTAATCCTTATCCTGATCCCTCTCTTAAAAGAGCTATATAGTCATAATGGCTTGACACTTTCCCCTGATAATTCCCGCCTTCTCTGCCTCTTGAGAATACTGTACTACTACTACTACTACTACTACTCCTACTACTACTACTACTACTACTACTACTACTACTACTACTACTACTACTACTACTACTACTACTCCAGGAAGTTTGTTAAATAACTAGTCAACACTCGACCCATCCTCCTGTTTACATAGTAACTATTGTGACAATAGTCAATAGTCAGAATTCGTACGTACTTAGCTTTTAGATAGTAGTATACTGACTAGTAAGGAATTCTTTTAAGTTTAAATGCAGCAAAAAACAAACTTACATATTCCTAGGCCTAGTATAGCACACACATGTACTATATTAGGCCTCAGATATTGTGTATTAGGCCTATGAAGGTTGGGTTAGTTCAGTTTGTCAAAGCAACACAAGTAAAATAAAAAAAAATCCAGTTTGTCCAGCTAAATAGTTCAAATTTCGACTTTCTAATTTTGCTGTACGTTGGTATATATACTATGGTCCTCCTCATTACTATCAGTACTACCAAAATAGAAGGATGGGCTGCACAATTAGTCATATATAATTTAACATTGCTTGATACAGTGTTAAGCAAAAACATTACTGATCAAAGATTTGATATATCAGTACCTATCATGAGATGATTTCCGGGCTTAGCATTCCCGCGGCCCAGTCCTCGACCAGGTCTCCTTTTTGTTACACATCCTTAGGAGGCAACCCGTAGCAGCTGTCTAACTCCCAGGTACCTATTTACTGCTAGGTAACAGAGGCATCAGGGTGAAAGAAACTCTGCTCATTTATTTCCGTCTCCACTGGTGATCGAACCTGGAACCTCAGGACTATGAATCCGAAGCGCTGTCCACTCAGCCATAAAACCCCTACTTGCCTGCCTGCCTACTTACTAAATACCTACTTACAAATAACAACACATATACCACAGTACTTAAAAGGGGGCAAGGTAAGGTAATTATCAAAAGAAGGCACCAAACCGGAAAGGCTATGTAGCACCATCAGAGTGCGAAATAATCAAAGGGCGCAAAATATCACCACGAATGCCAATACGAGAACAGAAACGCATAAGGCGAACGATATCAAAAGTATCCGATTCACCAAGAGTTCTATCGAGGGACAAGTGACCGCGATGGACGGTCGGAAAGCAAGACACGCTCGTCCTGGAAGTCAGGACACTCATCAAGAATATGCACAACTGTAAGAGGGACAACGCCATTTGGGCAATAAGGAGCAGGGCGGCGCTCCATTAAGTGACCGTGAGTTAAGAGAGTATGGCCAATCTGCAGTCTTGCCACAGCAGTTTCCCACCACCGGTTACGGTTGTAGGAGGAAGGCCACGGGGACACACTACGTTTGAGAGTACGCAGCTTGTTACTAACTACAGAGGAACAACAACCCTGCCAACGGGCAAGGATGGAGGAATGAATAACAGGATAAAAGTTGGAATAAGGAATTCCTTTACGGGATATGGGACAAGAATGAATAGCGTCCCTAGCGGCAGCATCTGCACGCTCATTTAAAGAAACACCAATATGGCTGGGAACCCAGCAAAACTCTACTGATTTAAATTTACTAGAAATAAGAAACAGCCAATGGTGAATCTCGATGACCACCGGATGGACAGGATTAAAGGACCCTAGAGCCATGAGGGCACTACGAGAGTCAACTACAACCACAGAGGAGGAATGACAATGAGAAAGCAAGAGACGGAGAGCATAGAGACTAGCATAATGCTAATCTCTATGCATGTGGAATGACCTTCCCAACCATGTTAAAGACTGTACCTCTCTCAACCAGTTTAAGATAAAAACGAAGCACTACCTAATAAATACCCTGTAACCTACCTTACACTTCTATTCTCAATCCATGTCTGTTTTGTTTTTTAAACAACGCTGTTTGTCGACCTAATTGTATTTGTGCTGCTTTTTCAGCCATGTTCCCTCCTTTTTTATCTCTATTTTTATTTGTTCTCAACACATTTTATTCTTTATACTCAATTAGTATTAAGATTTAGTCAATAATGTTTTTCTTGCCCGAAACGCTTTGCGTAATTAGTGGCTTTAGGCATTGTATGTACTAGCTCTATCTATAAATCCATCAGTCTTTGTAAAATCTCTTGTATGTATGTACCTTGCCTAAATAAACATTTATTTATTATTTATAAAGTTCTGCTGTGAAGACGCTAGCCTTCGAAGGGAGGCGACACATATAAGTGCGGTCAGGAAAAGCAACAGAGTAGTCCACACCGTCCGCAGACTTAGACCCATCGGTGAAGACGGAAATAGAGTGGGAGTGCAAAGAAAAGTGCTCAAGGAAAATGCGTTTCAGAACTGTAGGAGGGGTAAAAGCTTTAGTGACGCGAGTCAAGGACGTACAAAACTTTGCTAGAGGAACTCTCCAGAGAGGCAAGGATGGAATAATACGAGGAGAAACATTTGAAATATGAACAGAAAGAGAATCCTGTAAGCGAGATAACCGGACGAAAAGAGGGAGGCGATGAAGAACAAAAGGAACCACAGGAGGGTTAAAAGTTAAAACACGATAGAAGCGAGAGGAAGGATGTTGTAAGGACCGCTCAAGATAGCGAAGACAGTAGCGATCACGGCCGTCATGGAGAGAGAGGAAGCCAGTGTCAACATACAAACTGAGGGCGGGATTCAAACGAAAGGCACCAGAGCTGAGATGCAACTCAGTATGGTGCAAAGCATCAAGACGGCAAAGAGTAGAAGGAGAAGCAGAAGAGTATGCAGGACAACCATAATCGAGTTTAGACAGAACGAGAGAGGAGTGGAAATAAAGGAGCGTGCGCCTATCCGCTTCCCAAGAAGTATGGGACAAAACCTTAAGGAAGTTAAGGGCCTTAGAGCATTCAACTCAGAGGTAAGAGATATAGGCTGACCAAGACAAACGAGTGTCAAAGATTAACCCCAAAAGCTTAGCGGAATCCCTGTACACAAGGTGATGACCATAAAGCGACAAAGAGGGACGAAGAACGACATGCTTCTGAGTAAAAGTCATAGCACAAGTCTTAGACGCAGAGAACTTGAAGCCATGATCAGTGGCCCAAGACGACACGACAACAATCGCAAGTTGAGGCCGCCGTTGAAGGAGAGGCAAATCATCACCCTGACAACAAAGGGTAAGATCGTCAACATAGATCGAAGATAACATAGAGAGCGGGGAAGACGTCAGAAGGAAGAAAGGAAAGAAGACTGTTGAGGCCAACTACAAAAAAAAGAGTAGTGCTCATAAGACTACCCTGGGGTACACCCTCATACTGCCGAAAAGGGGCATAGAGAGTGGTACCAAGCCGCACACGAAAGGAACGATGAGAGAGGAAACTCTGGAGGAAGAGAGGGAGATGACCACAAAGGCCAAAAGAATGAAGTTGAGACAGAATATGATACCGCCAGGTAATGTCGTAAGTCTTTTCCAGGTCAAAAAGGATGGCAACAACGGAGGTCTTCGCAGCAAAAGCAGTACGAATATTGACCTCCAAGTTCACCAGGACATTCGTTGTGCTGCAGCACTTGCGAAAATCATATTAAGAAGGGGAGAGATGGTGATAGTATTTTAAGAACCACATCAAGCGAATGTTAACCATACGTTCAAAGAGCTTGCAGACACAACTCGTGATGGCAATAGGGAAGAAGTCGTTGGGGGATGACCCGAGAGACCCTGGTTTCCGAACAGGGAAGACAACAGCAACGAGCCAGTCTTCAGGGACTGACAACGACTTCCAGACCCGATTTTACAGACTCAGTAAATACTGAGACGTGCACGGAGAGAGATGGCAAAGCATTTCATAATGAATGCCATCGGAGCCCACTGCTGTAGAACCACAGAGGGTTAGGGCAGACTGAAGCTCAGAGAGAGAGAAGGGATCATTATAGGGAAGGCGAAGATGAGTACAGAAATTTAAAAGACGAAATTCATGAATAGGCTTACGAAGAAGGAAGGATTGGGGAAGATGAGAACTAGAACTAACATGATAAGTGGGAACCCAGTTCGGTCGCGACCTGCAATGGGTCTGCCACAAGAACACCACGGAGGCGAAGGACCGGCGAGACATCGGGAACGAACTTACGCGGGTAAGTTCTTAATCTTGCGAATACGCTTCCAGACCAGTGGTAGAGGAGTTTTGGACATAACGATGGAGACATAAGACATCCAGCAAGCACGTTTAGCTGAACGGATGGTCCTACAGGCCACCGCACTCGCCTTTCGACACAAAAGAAAAGACTCAACTTTCTGCCAGTAGCGATGTCTCTTCCAGGCTGAACACTTACAGCAGACAGCCCGAGTACAGTCCACATTCCACCAGGGAACACATTTCCGCATTCCCCAAGAGGAAGAGCGAGGAATAGAGTGGAGGGCAGCATCAAAGACAGTGTCATGAAAAACAAGGAGGGCATGAGGGAGAGGCAGAACGGAGAGGTCGGAAATAGTAACATGGAGAGTAAAGAGGCACCAGTCAGCCTCTGCAAACCGCCACCTAGGGAAGGAGAGAGGAGGGTGAGAAGAGAAAAAACTAACAAGGATAGGAAAATGGTCACTGCCATGGAAGTCATCAAGGACCCACTACCCAAAATCTAAGGAAAGGGATGACGAGCACAGAGAAAGATCGAGACAGGAAAGGGAGCAAGTCCGAGAGTCCTAATGAGTGGGCTCACCAGAATTAAGAAGGGACAGGGAAGAAGAGAGGAGGAAAGGTTCAAGGAGGCTGACCCTGGGTGTTTGTCAGCACATCACCCCAAAGGGCATGACGACAATTGAAATCACCCAGAAGGAGCACAGGTTCTGGCAAGGAGTCTAGGTGTTTAAGATCGGGAAGAGAAAGTGGGACAGTGGGGAGGAGATAAATGGAACAAACCACGTACCATTTATGCACAAAGACACACGCAGCAGAACAGTGGAGAGGCAAGGAGAAAAGTAAGGGGATGAAGGGAACATCTGAGTGAATCAAGAGAGCAGAAGGGTTATGGGCCCCAGCAACAGCTGGGGGGGGGGGGGGTGAGAGAAAAGAATAGCCACGGAAGCGACCAGGACGAGCACCAAGCATCAACTCCTGGAGACAGACACAAAGGGGGGCGAAAACTGTGAAATTAGAAGTTGGTGGTCAAGGAAATTGGCGTATTATCCACGGATGTTCCACGGAAGAATAGACATTGGCAAAAAGAGAAAGGATAGCAACAGAGATCAAAGAAGAAACAAAGGTGAAAAGGGAATACAGCACGTGAAAGAAGCACAGGGTCGGGATCAGCGAAGTCAGGGTTAGGGGGCATGGGTAAACTGAGTAAAGAAGGAGGGAAAGAAGTGGGAGGACTGACCAGAGGTGGACGAACAGGGTCTGGAGGAGGAAAAGGAAGAGGAGGAGGAGGAGGAGGGGCAGAAAGAGGGGAGTGCACCTCAGCAAGGGCAGTATCCGAGACGGAACTGGGGGCTAAACAAACCCCCACAGTAGGAACAGGGAGCTCCACCACCGAAGCGGAAGGGGAAGGAACGAAAGAATCAGAGATAGGGGGTTGAGAAGAAAGCGAAGCCTTCTTACCTACCGGGAAGGAGAGGAGCCAGGTTTCCGCTTCTGACTCAAAGAGACAGGTTTCGCAGCAGCAATGTACTGGGCAACAGACTCCAGCATCTCGAAAGGAGAAGAAGAGCGCGAGGGAACAACATGACTATCAGGAGAGCGATGGACATCGGCCCGCACTGTCAGGTGGCGTGGTGAGCCAAGAGACGGAGGAGAATGACGGGAAGGAAGACCAGAAGGAGAGGAGAAAGAAGACACAGGAGACATGACAGACTGGGTAGAAAGAAGGGATATCCTAGACAGAGAACCAGAAGGGGAGGGGACCCTCTGGGATAGAACGGAGGGAAACAAGGGAGGTGGTGGTGGGTGTGACCGGGTCTAAGGCTTGGAAACGGTTGTGAGACTGAGTAAGGTGGGAAGGACGAGGAGAGGAAGAGCGCACCACACGAGCATAGGATACGCCAGCGAAAGAGGGGAGACAATGAACTTAGCGCCGAACCTCAGGAAAAGACAAATGGTCCCGGTGCTTCAAGTTGAGGACAGCCGCCTCAAGTTTGTAACGTATACACGTGCGGGAGAAGGTAGGGTTGGCCTCACCGCAATTGAGGCAGCGGACCTAGGGAGAAGTGCACTCCAGCTTAGAGTGACCCTCGCCCCCACACATGGGACAGAGAGAGACAGGACTAGATCATTTGAGGGCACCATGCCCAAACCTCCAGCACTTACTGCAGAGCCGAGGAGATGGAATATACTCCTGAACAGAGCATCTGGCACCAGCAAGAATGACAGAGGGCGGAAGGATCCTACCATCAAAGTTAATCTTCACAACCCGAAGGGGCAGAAGGCGGTAACCATGAGGGGGATGAGTAAACATATCCACCTGGAGGACAGAATGACCCTGGGCCTTGAGGATATGCTTGATATCCTCGTGGTCTTTTCAGTCTTTTAGATTCCTAACACCAGTCGCAACATGGTGTGGGAGGAGAACAGTGCCAACACTGGCATTTACCTGAGCGTTCTTTGAGACCCGAACAGGGGTCTCGCCAAGGCAGGATAAGGCAGCTAAGCGGGTGGCTGCATCCTGAGGAGCAGCAACGACATGGGTACCAAGACGGGTGGGGTTGAAGGTAACTGAGGCATCTACGGAATCTACAAGATGCCTATGAAGGGAAAAATTGTCAGGAATTGAATGTAAAGGATGGAGATCAAAGTACTTAGTCCATGAAGCAGGACCAAACAAAGCATGGTACGAATTAGTATGGGAAGGGAGCATACGAGAGTAGCCGTGGCGGGGACGGCAATGAAAACCTTTAGAGAGAGATGGGTCAAAAGGCGCAGTAGTCACAATAAGATGGAGCCATGTAAGGGGACGAGGCGGTCACCACAGCAGGCTTGGGGCTCGACCCAACCACAGAGGAGAGAGGGGAGCAGGAAGGAAGAGTCCGGTCTGGGCATAAACCGGGCCCTGTAGCGGGGGCTACAGATCCTGGTCTTCCAGGACGGTCCAACTCAGGGGCCTGGTCACCCACCCCATGAGCCTGGCTAAGAGAAGTCGCGTCGTCATCCATGCAGCAAACAATATCAAAAGTTTGGGACCTGGAACCAAGAGATACCACCTACCAGGGCAGCCAGGGAGACTGAGCACGGGCCAGTGCAGGAAGGGTGCGTTGTCCCCAGCGGTGCTCCCCCTTTTCAACAGGGAAGTCCTACTACATCGTCCATTCTCCCACACTGGTGCTAAGACCCCATTCCCCCTATCGCCCCAGCCTGGACACCCAACCATCCACTCAGGGAGGCCCCTCACAGGCGACCCCTCCAGTGGGTGGTCCGATGGCTCATAAGGCCTCTACGTGGTGCCCTTCAGCACGTCCACCACCCAAAAAGGGGCAGGAGAGGGGGCAAAGGCAACGTACACCGGTCACAGGGAGGTGTACGTGAGCCCCTCACCACGGCAAGGAGGCACCACGGAGGGGTTAAAAGGGGCAATACCAGTCGTCTTGTACTCCAGAAATTATGAAACTTGACAGCAATAATAACTTTTTAAACTCAAATATACTTTTATTGTTTATTATCAAGACAAGTTGAGGTACACAACTGTTAACAATCAAACCTTTATCTGTATACAAATCATGGAAAACATTCTTAAGAAAAAGAACATCACTTGTGATACAGAAATCACAATATCATGATACATTTAATGAACAAATCCACAAGGGCCGTAATGAGGGTTCGAACTTGTGTCCGGGCTAAGGCGTGTGCTGAGATCCGACTAATGCGCTTCTGGGATCATCCAGGACGTAAATCAGGACAGCCACGATGGGTCGCACCGCTGCAGCCAGATCACTTCGCCGCCACACCCACACAAGCAACGCCATATTCAAGTGGTGTTCCTGCCAAAGAGAAACAAAAAAGATTCTCTATAATATTCTATCTACTCTGAGTAAATACTTAAACTGTCCTCTGAAAAAGCATGTCACTTTTCGCTCATATGCATCACACAAGGCCAAAAAATGTACTAAAAAATTAAAGCGACTGGAGAAAGTGATGTACTGTCCCATTTTCTGTTTTGGAGCCTCTGGTAGGGTAGGAGAGATTAATTTGAATTGACTGTTTTCTTGACATTGTGAAACCTTTGGAGGATGGCCTGAAACACCATCGTAATGATGGATGTGACCTAAACCGGGTAATGATGATCACTGTTATTTATTACCCGAGGCAAACTTACATTAAATAATAAATAAATAATAATAAATAAATAATAATAAATAAATAATAATAAATAAATAAATAATAATGAATAAATAAATAATAATAAATAAATAAATAATAATAAATAAATAATAATAAATAAATAAATTACTGTATAGTGTGCCACCACATGCTCTTAACAAATGAATCAAATTACATCCAAAAGATCTATTTGGTCTCAAGTCTAACACACAATTATGTAAATGAACTCCACAACTCACCTGCTTGTACCATGTAAGGTAGACAACAACAACAGTTATGGTAAATAAACACTCATCTTGACAATGTCCAAAATGAGCTCATATTCTAGTGTAAAAGTCATATGTGAAGTAAAGTTTACCTCTAGCACGTACACCCTAACAAACTGTTTTTAATTAAAAATAATTTAAAACACAACAAAACTTTTGGCTACACTGACACCACAACCGTTACTCACAGACTAATCAGACACATTACAATCTCAGATTCTACACACTCACACCGTAAGCTCATTGAAGTGCAAACTAACATTATTAACAGCAGTAAGTCCAACAGAACCAACACGCTAGAAGACTTATTCAATCAATTCAAATTCAACAATAAGAGGATCGACTGGGAAGAAATAAATATAGACCTTGGAAACATTCATTGGGAAACCATCTTAAGCGACAAAACTTTCACACAGGGAATAGCTCCACTGACAGCTGAAGCATACTAGATCTGCTTAAAGCACATGCCTGTGAGGAGGGTCAGAAAGAGGATCACTCTAGAAAGAGAACACGCAGACGATTATACAGAAGGAAAATATAACGGAAATGCTTAAACAGACACGACTGTCTTTTGAAAGGAAAATAAATCTAAACAGAGATCGAAGAAATAATTCTATGAATAGAGCAGACGTTGAAGTGATCATATTAGTGAGGAAATGGAATTGAAACGAAAAGCTATACAAGAGATAAAATGCCAGTATGAGACTGTTTAGCACCCGAATAAACAACATGAAAGTTGAAGATCCAAACAGCTTCTTTATGAATGACATCCAAGCTGCAGATAATATAACAGGTATTAACATGAACTTGTAAGACTTTGAAAGAGAAATTGACAACATGCCCGTGCACTCAGCCCCTGGTCCAGACTCGTGGAATTTAATATTCATAAAGAAATATAAAGTACCAGTAGCATGAGTACTCAATATAATATGGAAAAAGAGCCTGGATACAGGGGAGATACCAGCAGCACCTAAATCAGCATATATAACTCCTCTGCACAAGGAAGGTAGTAAAGCTTTGGCAAAAAATATAAACCAGTTGCACTAACTTAACACATAATAAAGTTTATGAGTGACTAATTAGGAATCAAACTTTTAGTTTGATGGAAAATAATGACCTACACAACCCAGGACAACATGGATTTAGAGTGGGAAGATCCTGTTTGTCACAGTTACTCAACTACTGTGACATAATAACAGAAGTCTTAGAAGAAAAGCAAAATGCAGATGTTGTGTACACAGACTTTGTAAAGGCATTCTACAAATGTGACCATGGAGCATAAAATGGGAGTGATAACCCATAAAATGAAATCAATGGGAATAACGGGTAAAGTGGGGCGTTGGAATTTCAACTTTGTCAAACACAATGCAGTGTGAGACAGTCGATCAAATAAGATCAAGCCCAAGTGCAGTGAAAAGTTCTGTACCCCCAAGGCACAATCCTTGCACCGCTGCTATTTCTCATTCTAATCTCGGATATGGACAAAAATACTAGTCACAGGTTCGTGTCATCCTGTATCCTATAGTGTCGTGTCATCAAAAATGACATCTAGTATCAGGCCCTTGTGACAGAGATAGAACTTTCACAGATGACAAAAAAGATATGAGCAAAATACTTCGGAATCAGTATGACTGTTTGAAATGAGCCACTACACACCCTAAAGATTGACATCCATGATTTTCATGGACGTGATGCCAACATCAAATCATATATCTTATGTCACCCTATCTCCCACTGGATTTTGAAGAAGCCGTAGACAGTATGCTTATGCACTTTGCACCAGGCCCTGATTCTTGGAACTCCATATTCATCAAGAACTGTAAAAAACACTGTCGCCGGCCCTTCACATTCTTTGGAGGCAAAGCCTAGACACTCGCGTTATCCCTAACCGACTAAAATCAGCAGACATAGCACCACTCATTAAAGGAGGAAATAAGGCAGAGGAAAAGAATTACAGACCGATAGCACTGACATCACTCAACATAAAAAATCTTTGAGAGTGCTAAGAAATAAGATCACAAAACACATGGAATCACAGCATCTCCATAACCCTGGACAAAATGGTTTTAAAACAGAGTGCTCTTGCTATCACAATTACCGGACAACTATGACATGGCCTTGGATGGCATGAAGACAAGCAAAACGCTGATATAATTTACAAAGATTTTGCAAAAGCCTTCGACAAATGTGACAATGATGCTATTTGCACACAAAATGGGTGCAAAAGGAATTACCGGAAAAATAGGTAGATGGATCTACAATTTCCCGACTAACAGAACCCAATGTGTAATAGTCAACAAAATAAAATCCAGACCATCAACCGTGTCTCCCTCTCCCTGGGTACTGTGCTTGCTTCAGTACATTTTCTCATCCTCATATCAGATATGGACTAGGAAACAATCTATAACACTGTCTCATCCTTTGTACATGACACTATGATTTTTATGAGAGTAAACAACATAGAGAACACAGCAAACCTCCAATCACACGTAAATCACGTCTTTCAATGGACTACAGAAAAAATATGTGGAATTTAATGATGATAAGTTCCAGCTCTTGTCCTACAGAAAAAATAATAAATAAATAAATAAATAAATAAATGTTTATTTAGGTAAGGTACATACATACAAGAGATTTTACAAAGATTGATGGATTTATACATAGAGCTAGTACATACAATGCCTAAAGCCACTATTATGCAAAGCGTTTCGCGCAGGTAAAACATTAATGACTAAAGCTTAATACTAATTGGGTATAAAGAATAAAATGTGTTGAGAACAAATAAAAGTAGAGATAAAAGAGGGGAACATGGCTAAAAAAGCAGCACAAATACAATAAGGTCGACAAACAGCTTTGTTTAAAAAAAAAAAAAACATGGGTTGACAATAGAGGGGTAAGGTAGGTTACAGAGAATTTATTAGGTAGTGCTTCGTTTTTATCTTAAACTGGTTGAGAGAGGTACAGTCTTTAACATGGTTGGGAAGGTCATTCCACATTCTGGGTCCCTTGATTTGTAGAGCATTTCTAGTTTGATTAAGTCGTACTCTTGGAATATCAAAACTGTATTTATTTCTGGTGTGGTGCTCATGGGTTCTGTTACAACCTTCAATGAAGCTTTTGAGGTCAGGATTGGCATTACAGTTCAGCGTTTTATATATGTATAATACACATGAGAGAATGTGCAGTGACTTAATGTCTAACATATTCAGAGATTTGAGTAGGGGTACCGAGTGATGTCTAGGGCCAGAGTTGGATATTGTCCTAATATAAGCTTTGTGTTGAGTAATTAGAGGACGTAAATGATTTTGGGTAGTAGAACCCCAAGCACAAATACCATAGTTAAGATATGGATAGATGAGGGAGTAATAGAGAGTAACCAGGGCAGGGCGGGGTACATAATATCTGATCTTAGAAAGAATGCCAACAGTTTTTGAAACTTTTTTTGATATATTTAGAATGTGTCCCTGGAAATTCAGCTTGTGGTCAATGAGAACGCCAAGGAACTTGCCATCTAATTTGTTACAAATTTGGGTATTGTTTATTTTGAGATTTATTTGACTAGAGGATTTATTGCCAAACAGAATATAGAGAGTTTTGTCAATGTTAAGGGTGAGTTTGTTGGCAGTTAGCCAAGGATGGACTTTATTTAGCTCAGTATTTACTGTGACATTTAGAGCAAGGGGGTCAGGACTGGAGTAAATGAAGGTTGTGTCGTCAGCAAATAGAATTGGCTTGAGGTGTTGGGAGGCATTTGGAAGGCCACTAATGTAGATGAGAAAGAGGAGAAGGCCAAGTATGCTACCCTGAGGAACACCAATGTTGATAAGTAGGGTGGGAGAAATTGTATTATTCACAGAAACATACTGGAGCCTGTCAGTAAGGTAAGATTTGAGGTATTGCAGGGAGTCTCCTCTGACTCCATAATGATGTAATTTAAGAAGAAGGTTTTGGTGGTTGACAGTGTCAAAAGCCTTACGCAGGTCCACAAATAACCCAACAGGGAACTCACTTATATCAAGAGCTGCATGAATCAAGTTAATCATACTAATAAGTGCATCGTTAATGCTTTTTGGGGGTCTGAAGCCATATTGACAAGAGCTAAGTATATTGTGTTTGGCTAGATAAGAGTAAAGCTGCTTGTAGATTAGTTTTTCAAATATTTTTGACAAGTTAGGTAGGATTAATATAGGTCTGTAGTTGTTAACATTTGTGAGATCACCACAATTGTGGACAAGGGTTACTCTCGCTTTTTTTAGAATATCTGGAAAGGTTTGGAGTTCAAGTGACTTGTTGAAGAGCAATGCAATAGCAGGGGCTAAAGATCTGGAGGCTTTTTTGTAAATTAAAGTTAGTATCTCCTCAAGGGCACTAGACTTGGTTTTAAGGGAAAGGATTATCTCATTGACGTCAGTCGAGTTAGTAGGCTTTGGGTACAGAAACTGGGGATAGTTACCTGTAAGATAGTCCTTAACATCAGTACTGGACGATGAAATATCATTTGCAAGGGATGACCCAATGGAAAAGAAGAACCTATTGGGTGTTCTGTCTTGTGTTGATACTTTTATAACCCTATTAATATCTCCTTTGTTATGTCCATTCATCCACTTGTAAACCACTATCATGTCACCCCTAACTCTTCGCCTTTCCAGTGAATGCAATTTAAGCTTTGTTAATCTTTCTTCATATGAAAGGTTTCTAATTTGGGGAATTAACTTAGTCATCCTACGCTGGACACGTTCAAGTGAATTTATATCCATTCTATAGTAAGGCGACCAAAGCTGAACTGCATAATCTAAATGGGGCCTAACCAGAGCAAGATATAACTGAAGAACCACACCAGGTGTCTTGTCACTAACGCTTTGATTATTAAATCCCAGTGTCCTATTTGCCTTATTACGAACATATATGCATTGACCCTTTTGTTTTAAATTCTTACTTATCATAACTCCCAGATCCCTTTGCAATTCGACTTCGCAATCTCAACATCATCTAGCTCGTATCTTGTAACTCTATCATCATTACCTAGCCTCAAAACTTTATATCTATCAGCATTAAACTGCATCTGCCAATCCTTTGACCATTTCAAAACCTTATTTAGATCAACTTGAAGTGATAGTGAGTCTTCTTCCGTGTTAATTTCCCTGCCAATTTTTGTATCATCGGCAAATTTGCAAATGTTGCTACTCAAACCTGAATCTAAATCATTGATATATATTATAAACAACAGAGGTCCCAGGACAGAGCCCTGAGGCACTCCACTTAAAACACTTTCCCACTCTGACTTATCCCCATTTATACTAACTCTCTGTTTTCTTTGGAATAGCCATCCCCTAATCCAACTTAATATAGCACCCCCAATACCATGAGCCTTTTTTTTTTTAATCAGTCTTTCATGTGGCACTGTATCAAAAGCTTTGCTAAAGTCAAGGTACACAACATCACAATCCTTACCACTATCAACTGCCTTAACTATGCTGGAATAAAAAGACAGCAAATTTGTTAAACATGAACGGCCATTTGTAAAACCATGTTGCGACTCATTTATTAATTTGTGTTTTTCAAGATGAAGACGAATTTTATTTGCAATTATCGATTCAAGTAACTTTCCCACAATAGACGTTAGGCTAATTGGTCGATAGTTTGACGCAAGTGATCTATCTCCTTTCTTAAAAATTGGTACCACATTAGCAACTTTCCATAACTCTGGCACTTTACCTAACTCTATTGATTTATTAAATATGGTAGACAGTGGCTCGAAAAGCTCCTCTTTGCACTCTTTAAGCACCCTGGCAAACACTTCATCCGGCCCTGGGGATTTGTTTGGTTTGAGTTTAACTATTTGTTTAATTACATCCTCCCTGGTAACTGCTAAACTAGTCAACCTGTCCTCGTCCCCACCCTCATAGACTTGTTCGGCTGAAGGCATATTGTTAAGTTCCTCTTTAGTAAATACAGATATAAAATATTTATTAAAAATACTACTCATCTCTTTATCATTATCTGTTATTTGACCTGTCTCAGTTTTTAATGGACCTATCCTTTCATATTTTCTTTTTGCTTTCCTTATCTCCTTTTTAGTATTTCTAACCAGTTGTATGAATTCCTGTTCTAAACTGACTTCCCCATTCTTAATCCTTTTGTACCACGCTCTCTTTTTACCTATAAGGTTCTTCAGATCCTTTGTTATCCACTTTGGATCAGTAGTATTCGATCTATTCAATTTATATGGTATACTATGTTCCTGGGCCTCACCTAGAATATTCTTAAATAGGTTATATTTTGAGTCCACATCGAAAACCCCTTTTACGTCACCCATCGCTGGGCCCACGTCCAGCTCCAAGACCGGCCCACACCCCACACCCAAGACTTTCCAATCTATTTGACCCAATAAATTTCTTAGGGTTTTGAAATTAGCTTTTCGAAAATCAGGTACTTTAACATAATTTTCTCCTACAGATCTATTCCATTCTATGCTAAATCTGATTTCTTTATGATCACTGTTCCCTAGCTCACTCCCTATTTCGATGTCCTTCATTTGAGTTTCCCTGTTCGTTAACACTAAATCTAAAATATTATTTTCCCGCATTGGTTCCTTTATGTCTTGCGTAAGAAAGCAATCATCAATTAATTCTTGAAAATCTTCTGCTTCATTATTCCCTGTTTTGTTCAACCAGTTTATTCCACTAAAATTAAAGTCACCCATGACATAAATACTGCTAGATCTAGATGCTCTAGATATTTCATCCCATAGATGCTTTGCTTCCATTCGGTCTAAATTTGGTGGCCTATATATAACTCCTATTATACTATTATTTGCTTTTTCGTTTAATTCTATCCAAATAGCTTCTGTGTGTGGCTCAGATTTGATTCCCTCTTTGAGACTACATTTCAAATTGTCCCTAACGTATATGGCTACTCCCCCTCCTCGTCTAATATATCTATCTGTGTGAAATAGTTTAAATCCATTTATTTGATATTCAGCTAATAGTTCTCTATTTTCTACATTCATCCACGTTTCGGTAAGCGCGATAATATCTATTTTTTCTGTGCAGACAAGAGCATTTAATTCGTTTATTTTATTTCTTAGACTTCTACTGTTAGTGTAATATACCCTAAGTGAATTGTTATTTTGAGGCCCTTCAATTTCCCTGATCATTTTGCCAATTCCTTTCTCCCTCAAACACATACTTTTATTACCTCCTTCCTCCAAATCAATTCCCATACCACTATCTACTAACAGTTTAAACCCAAACAAACACCTCTAACCACTGGTTCCAACGAGTTCGCAACAGCAACAACCCCAGCCCTCGATAGATGCACCCCATCCCGAGCATACATTTCATTTCTTCCATAGAAGTGTCCTCAGTTGTCTATGAAAGATATTGCATTAGATTTGCAATATCTTTCCAGTCGGCAATTGACACCAAGTGCCCTCGACATCCATTAATTTCCCACTCCCTTTCTTGGAAGAATGCCACATATGATCGGGATTCCTCCCTTGCTCCTAACTAATTCTATTGCTGTCTTGAATCTCTGTATTAGTTCCTCACTCCTAACTCGCCCAACATCATTACCCCCTGCACTAATACAAACAATGGGTTTGTTCCCATTTCCCTTCATAATATCTTTCATGTTTCCAACAATATCACCAATACCAGCTCCTGGATAGCAAACCCTTAACCTGTTGCCCTTATCTCTGGCACAAAACGTTGTCTAAATACCTCACTAAACTTATTATACCTCAATATGATAAGTTTAGATTTAGGAAAGACTTGGGTAAATACTGGTTCGGTAACAGGGTTGTTGATTTGTGGAACCAATTACCGCGTAACGTGGTGGAGGTGGGGTTCCTCGATTGTTTCAAGCGCGGGTTGGACAAGTATATGAGTTGGATTGGGTGGTTATAGACAGGAGCTGTCTCGTATGGGCCAATAGGCCTTCTGCAGTTACCTTTGTTCTTATGTTCTTCTTATGTTCTTATTCTGGTTGCCTTCAATGGTCTTCTTTCCTCTCTTCCTTCGGACATCTTCTCTGCTCTGTATGTCGATGATCTTACCCTTTGCTGTCAGGGTGATGATTTGCCTCTCTTTCAACGCTGGCTTCAACTTGCGACTGATGTCGTGTCGTCTTGGGCCACCGATCATGGCTTCAAGTTCTCTACTACCAAGACTTGTGCCATGACTTTACTCAGAAACGGATCGTTTTTCGTCCCTCTTTGTCACTTTATGGTCATCCCTGGAGTACAAAGATTCCGCGAAGCTTTTGGGGTTATTCTTTGACACATCAGAGGTCCGCGGTTGTTCAACGTCCTCCCAGCGAGTATAAGAAATATTGCCGGAACAACCGTGGACATCTTCAAGAGAAAACTAGATTTATTCCTCCAAGGAGTGCCGGACCAACCGGGCTGTGGTGGGTATGTGGGCCTGCGGGCCGCTCCAAGCAACAGCCTAGTGGACGAAACTCTCACAAGTCAAGCCTGGCCTCGGGCCGGGCTTGGGGAGTAGAAGAACTCCCAGAACCCCATCAACCAGGTATCAACCAGGTAACTCGTTTGTCTTGGTCTCCCCATATCTCTTACCTCCGTGTTGAGTACTCTAAGGCCCTTACCCTCCTTCAGGTATTGTCCCATACTTCTTGGGGAGCGGATGGCGCACTCTCCTCGCTTTACATTCCTCTCTCGTCCTGTCTAAGCTCGATTATGGTTGCCCTGCTTACTTGTCTGCTTCTCCTTCTACTCTTCGCCATCTTGATGCTTTGCACCATACTGGGTTGCGCCTCATTTCTGGTGCCCTTCGTTTGACTCCCATCCTCTTCTTGTATGTTGACACTGGCTTCCTATCTCTCCAGGACCACCATGATCACTACTCTCTTTGCTATCTTGCGCGGTCCTTGCAACATCCTTCCTCTCTCCTCTGTCGTGCTTTAACTTTTACCCCTCCTGCGGTTCCTGTTCCTCTTCACCACCTCCCTCTTTCTGTCAGGTTATCTTACTTACAGGATTCTCTTTCCGTTTATATTTCTAATATTTCTCCTCGTGTTGTTCCCCACGCCCCACAGGGGGCTTGGGGCTCGACCCAATCACAGAAGAGGAAGGGGAGCGGGGGAGTAGTCCAGTCTGGGCCCAATGTAGCGGGGGCTACAGAGCCCAGTCTTCCAACACAGTCCGACTCAGGGGCCTGGTCACCCCCCCCCCCCCATGAGGCTGGGAAAGAGAAGTCGTTTCATTATCCATGCAGCAGTCTTTCTAAAAGTTTGGGGCCTGGATCCAAGGGATACCACCTACCAGGGCAGCCAGGGAGGCCGAGCGCGGGCCAGTGCAGGAAGGGTGCATCGTCCCCAGCGGTGCCTCCCCCCCCCCCCCTTTTTAACAAGGAGTCCTACTGCATAGTTCATTCTCCCACACTGGTGCAAAGACCCCACTCCCCCTATTGCCCCAGCCTGGACACCCAGCCATCCACTCAGGGCTACCCCTCCAGCGGGCGGTCCGATTGCTCACAAGGCCCCTACGTGGTGCCCATCTGCATGTACAACACACAAAGAGGGGACAGGAGAGGGGGCAAAGGCAACCCTCACTAGTCCCAGGGTGGTGTACGTGAGCCCCTCACCACGACAAGGCGACACCACAGAGGGAAGAGGCGAGAAGAGCAGATGTACTCCTGAATACAGCATCTGGCACCAAGAGTTACGGAAGACGGAAAGGACCTATCAAAAGTGATTTTCATTACACAAAGAGACTGGCCATGACGACCACGAGGGAGGGCGAGTAACATATTAATATGGAGGATAGAATGGCCTTGGGCCTCAAGTACATGTTTATTATGGTAGTCTGTAAGATCCTTATCACCAGTCGCTACATGGTATGGAAGAGTAACTGTGCCAATCCTGGCATTTATTTAACCAGGCATTTTTTGATATTCGAACCGGTGTCTCCCCAATGCAGGACAACGAGGCTAAGTGGACAGCTGCTTCCCGAGAAGGAGCTGCAACAACACGTGTACCAGTATGGGTGGGGTTAAAAGTGACAAAGGTATCCACCAAATCAACTAGAGTAGGAGTAATTAGGTCAAGTGGAAGAGTAGGTCTGTATATTAAAGAGGAGCTGGAATGCACAGAGCTCCTGAACTTGACCAATGAGGTGGTAGAGGTACTTGGAATCAAGGTAGAGAATATAAATCTAATTATTATTCTAATATACAAACCGCCAGATGCAACAGTTCAGGAATTCACTGAGCAGATCCACAAAATAGAAAATAGCCTTGATAACCTAGCAAACCCAGTACCAGATATTATCTTCCTTGGAGACTTCAATCTACCCAGTTTACAATGGAGAATAGTAAACAGTAATACTATAGCATGAAATCAACCTGGAAATAACCAATCACAGGTCAGAGAACTACTGAGATTCTGTGACAAATTCTCACTCAGTCAGCAGATTACAGAACCGACTAGGAATGAGAACACGCTGGACCTCATATTCACAAACAATGATGATAGCTAATCAGAGACATTACTGTCTCAGACACTACGTACTCGGACCACAAGCTCATTGAAGTGCAAACTAACATTAATAACGGTAGTAGGCCCAAGAGAAACAACAAGCGAGAAGGGCTATTCAATAAATTAAATTTTAATAATAAAAGGATAGACTCGGAGAAAATAAACAGGGAACTTACAACATTCAATGGGAAAATGTTTAAGTAATAAAAATCCTACACAAGGTCCAACGTAGAAAGAGAACACAGACGACATTACAGAAGAAGAAAAAAGTTAACAGAAGTGCTGAAGCAGACACGACTTTCCATACAAAGAAGGAATAATTTAAACAGGGAGAGTGAAGAAATCGAACAGACTGAAGCATTCATATCAACTTGACGAAAGGCAACTAAAACAGAAAGCAATTCAAAAAATAAAGAAATACCCAAAATATTTCTTCACATATGCTAAATCAAAAGCAAAAACCACTGCCAGTATTGGACCTATTCGTACTAGTGAAGGTTCATACACTGAGGATGACAAAGAAATTAGTGAAATCCTAAAAAAGCAATATGAGGACATGTTTAGCACCCCGATACACAGCATGAAAGTGGAAGATCCGGACAACTTCTTTACGCGTGATATACAAACCCCTGTAAATATAATTGATATCAACACGAGCGTGGCAGGTTTTGAAAGAGAAATTGACAATATGCCCATGCACTCAGCCCCGGGTTCAGACTCATGGAAATCAATATTTATAATGAAATTCAAAGTGCCAGTAGCACAGGCACTCAGAGAGTAGAGTGTGGAGAAAGAGCTTGGACACGGGGGAGATACCAGATGTGCTTAAAGCAGCAGACATAGCCCCTCCACTCAAGGGAGGTAGCAAAGCATTGGCAAAGAATTATAGACCAGTTGCACTTACGTCCCACATAATAAAATTCCTGTATTTGAGAGAGTGATCAGGAGTCAGGTCACTAGTTTCATGGAGACCAATGACCTCCACAATCCAGGCCAACATGGATTTAGAGCAGGAAGATCATGCCTCTCACAGATACTTGACCATTACGACAAAATCACTGAGGCATTAGAAGAAAAACAGAGTTCAGATGCAGTATACATGGATTCGCAAAGGCATTCGATAAATGTGACCATGAAGTGATAGCACACAAAAGGAGGTCAATGGGAATAACTGGTAAAGTAGGACGCTGGATACTCAGTTTTCTGTCGAATAGACCAGAGAGAGTAACAGTTAACATATAAAATCGAGTCCAAGCGCAGTTAAAAGCTGCAGTATCTCAAGGTACAGTCCTTGCACCATTGCTTTTCCTTATTCTCATATCAGATATAGACTCAAATACAAGGCACAGCTTTGTATCAACCTTTGCAGATCACACAAAAATCAGCATGAAAATTACCTCTGCTGAAGATATTGAAAAACTACAAGCAGATATTAATAAAGTTTTCGACTGGGCTACAGAAAATAACGTGATATTTAACAGCGATAAATTCCAGGTACTAAGATACAGTAAAATTGAGAACCTTAAACTTAATGTAGGGTACAAAACACAATCTAATTTGCCCATAGTAGGAAAGAAATATAAAGGATTTGGGAATAATGATGTCTGATGACCTAAATTTTAGGGAGCATAACCAAGCAAATATTGCGGCAGCCAGGAAAATGATAGGATAGATTACGAGAACTTTCAAATCCAGGGATCCCATCACAATGGTTGTACTCTTCAAATCACTTGTGCTGTCCCATCTTGAGTACTGCTCAGTACTCACTTCCCCATTTAGAGCAGGAGAGATTGCTGAAATAGAGTACAGAAAACATATACGGGATACATGAACGAGATAAAGCATCTAAATTATTGGGATCGTCTCAAAGCTCTCCGAATGTACTCACTAGAAAGACGATGGGAGAAATATCAAATAATATACAAGTGGGAAAATACTGGAGGGCCATGTCCCAAATCTGCACAGTAAAATAACAACATACTGGAGTGAACAATATGGTAGAAAATGCAGAGTACTATACAACCAGTGAAGAGTAGGGGTGCCATAGGCACAATTAGAGAGAACTATATAAACATCAGAGGTCCATGGTTGTTCAACATCCTCCCAGCGAGCATAAGAAATATTGCCGGAACAACCGTGGACATCTTCAAGAGGAAACTAGATAGTTTCCTCCAACGAGTGCCGGACCAACCAGGCTGCGATGGGTATGTGGGCCTGTGGGCTGCTGCAAGCAACAGCCTAGTGGACCAAACTCTCACAAGTCAAACCTGGCCTCGGGCCGGGCTTGGGGAGTAGAATAACCCCCAGAACCCCATCAACCAGGTATCAACTAGGTGTTTATGGATGAATAAATCATCAGGACGAGTAGAATTAACATGACCGAGATTAAAATACTTAGTCCATGTAGCAGGACCAAACAAAGCTTGGAAGGTATTAGAACCGGAAGGAATCGTGCAAGTGTGACTGCAGAGAGGACGGCCCCGAGCACCCCCAGTAAGAGAGGGGGTAAAAGGCGCAGTTGTTACAATGAGAGACGAAGCCACTCCATGTGATGAGGTGGTCATCACTGGGGGCTTGGGGCTCAACCCTGCCACAGAGGTAGAAGGGGAGCAGAGAGGGGTAGTCGGGACCTGGTAGACCAAGCTCTCACAAGTCAAGCCTGGCCTCGGGGACTAGAAGAACACCCAAAACATCATCAAGTGGGTATCAAGCAGGAAAAGTCTGGAGCTGCTTGGCCTGGGCCCAAAGTAGCAGGGGGCTACAGAGCCCGGCTTTCCATCACAGTCCGACTCGGGGCCCTGGTCTCCCACCCCACATCTGAGAAGTTAAAAATAAGGGTCAGATATCAGCATGTAAATGAACAGGTAAACATATCAACAAACAAGCCCCCATACCCACCATGGCGGCACAATAAGAGGATAGGACACCTTTTTTTTTTTTTTTTTGAGATATATACAAGAGTTGTTACATTCTTGTACAGCCACTATAGTACGCGTAGTGTTTCGGGCAAGTCCTTAATCCTATGGTCCCTGGAATACGATCCCCTGCCGCGAAGAATCGTTTTTTCATCCAAGTACACATTTTACTGTTGCATTAAACAGAGGCTACAGTTAAGGAATTGCGCCCAGTAAATCCTCCCCGGCCGGGATACGAACCCATGACATAGCGCTCGCGGAACGCCAGGCGAGTGTCTTACCACTACACCACGGAGACTGCGTATAATAAGACCTGATAAGACGTGGGCCCCCCCAGGGGTGCATCGTAGATATATGCCCTGCAATCACCACTTTAAGAACCATCAGTCCGTCAAGGTTGGGCTCAGCAACGAAGGAAAAGAGTGACAATAAAAGTGTCCCTTTGCTCAACAGTTTCGGGTACCACAGTTTTACGGGCGAAAGACTGTGCCTCATCTAACATCCAGTGTCAAAACAGAGGACGACATCTAAAAGAATGATCAAGAATAGCAAAAAGTCGCTGGGAAATAGCAATTAAAAAGGAGAATTGGGAAGGAAAATTAAACTCAGTAGGAAAAAGCATTCACCACATTGTGAAGTGTATTTGTCAAACAAAATATAATTACCTCTGAAGAACATCCAACTGACATTGTGATAGCACACTGTTAGATTAAAGGTATGTTAATATACCATTATGTGCCTCATTATCCTTCAACATTCTCTTAATTATCTTCCACACTCAAAGTGTTTAGCCTATTATTTGCATGTATCATTTTGTGTCTCTTCATACTTCCAAGTTGACTAAATCTCTTTCCACACTCTGGACACTCGTGAGGTTTATCACCTGAATGCACTAACATGTGAGTCTTCATACTTCCACGCTGACTGAATCTCTTCCCACACTCTGGACACTCATGCGGTTTCTCACCTGAATGCACTAACATGTGCTGTATTATAGATCCACGTTCTCTAAATTTTTTACCACACTCGGCACATTGAAAAGGTCTCTCATTCGCATGCACCTTCCTGTGAGTCTTCATACTTCCAAGATGCCTGAATCTTTTCCCACACTCTGGACATTTATTAGGTTTATCATCTGAATGCACTAACATATGAGTCTTCAAATGTCCACGCCGACTGAATCTCTTCTCACACTCTCGACACTTATGAGGTTTATCACCTAAATGCTCTAACATGTGAGTCTTCATATTTCCACGCCGACTGAATCTCTTCCCACACTCTGGACACTCGTGAGGTTTGTCACCTGAATGTACTAACATGTGAGTCTTCACATCTCCACGACGGGTGAATACCTTCGGACACTGTGGACACTGATGAGGTTTGTCACCTGAATGCACTAACATGTGAGTCTTCACATCTCCACGACGGGTGAATACCTTCGGACACTGTGGACACTGGTGAGACTTCATCTTCTTTATGACAGGTGCAGTTTGTGTGAAGGTTTTCTCCCCCGGATGTTGGGAGAAGCGTCAAGGCTTGAGTGTTGTTTCTTAGAGTTAGACTTGATGTGAGCACTTGGCGGTCAATGGTGGTGCTTCTTCTTTATGATAGGTGCAGTTTGTGTCAAGGTTTTCCCTTAATGCTCGTGCTGGATATCGACGAAGATTAATGAATGACGAAGATTAAGCCACCTAAAAGGTGGCACGGGCAAGAATAGCCCGTAAGTGGAGGCCTTTCTGAGCAATTACCAGTATCAATAGATGATACTGGAGATCTGTGGAGGTGCGACTGCACATTGCGTGACTGCTGGATATCACCTGCTGGTGCTGCTTATATGGAGGCGGTCGCGCACCCCTCTTCACCTAAGCGTTCCAATGTTTTTGTCTGGGTCCACATTTCATTTTTCCTGTTTCTTATTTTTGTTTATAACTAGTAATTTACAATTAACACTTGTATTTATCCTCATGTTTTTCAATCAAAGAATGTACTTCGAATTGTTTCTTTAAACATAAAGCCACACGATTATACTTTTAATAGGAAACAGCTCTCACCATAGTGGATGCACTACTGGGCATAGAGCTGACAAGTGTGAGTTTCATTTTCACTTTTATTTTATTTATTTATTTATTTATTTATTTATTTATTTATTTATTTATTTATTTACTTATAAGAAGGTACATTGGATTAGTGAAAGTGCATCCCCCTCGTTAAACAACAATTCTTCTCCCTGAGCAAAAGCAGCAGCTAGTACACCGAGAACTTCAACAAGATCTTGTAGATCTGAAGTTAAGAACATAAGAACAAGGTAACTGCAGTAGGCCTATTGGGCCATACGAGGCAGCTCCTATCTATAACCACCCAAATCCCACTCATAAACATGTCCAACCCACGCTTGAAACAATGGAGGGACCCCACCTCCACCACGTTACGCGGTAATTGGTTCCACAAATCAACAACCCTGTTACCGAACCAGTATTTACCTAAGTCTTTCCTAAATCTAAACTTATCCAATTTATACCCATTGTTTCGTGTTCTGTCTTGTGTTGACACATTTATATCCCCCTTTGTTATGTCCATTCATCCACTTGTAAACCTGTATCATGTCACCCCTAACTCTTCGCCTTTCCAGTGAATGCACCTCCAAAGGATACCTGATCAACCAGGCTGTGACTCATACGTCAGGCTGCGAGCAGCCGCGTCCAACAGCCTGGTTGATCAGTCCAGCAACCAGGAGGCCTGGTCGACGACCGGGCCGCAGGGACGCTAAGCCTCGGAAGCACCTCAAGGTAACCTCAAGGTAATGCAATTTAAGCTTTGTTAGTAACAAGACACCTGGTGTGGTTCTTAAGCTATATCTTGCTCTGGTTAGGCCCCATTTAGATTATGCAGTTCAGTTTTGGTCGCCTTATTATAGAATGGATATAAATTCACTTGAACGTGTCCAACGTAGGATGACTAAGTTAATTCCCCAAATTAGAAATCTTTCATATGAAGAAAGGTTAACAAAGCTTAAGTTGCATTCACTGGAAAGGCGAAGAGTTAAGGGTGACGTGATAGAGGTTTACAAGTGGATGAATGGACGTAACAGGGGGGATATTAATAGGGTATTATAAATATCAACACATAAGAACAAAGGTAACTGCAGAAGGCCTATTGGCCCATACGAGGCAGCTCCTATCTCTAACCACCCAATCCCACTCATTGTCCACTACTTGTCCAACCGGCGCTTGAAACAATCGAGGGACCCCACCTCCACCACGTTTCGCGGTAATTGGTTTCACAAATCAACAACTCTGTTACCAAACCAGTATTTACCCAAGTCTTTCCTAAATCTAAACTTATCCAATTTATACCCATTGTTTCGATGTTCTGTCTTGTGTTGATACTTTTAATACCCTATTAATATCTCATTTGTTATGTACATTCATCCACTTGTAAACCTCTATCATGTCACCCCTAACTCTTCGCCTTTCCAGTGAATGCAATTTAAGCTTCCAGTGAATGCAGCTCCTATCTATAACCACCCAATCCCACTCATATACTTGTCCAACCTATACTGCTTCACAGTCTTTATGAGGGTGTCCAGCTGCTGGACACCTTTGTTGACCAGGAGAGTGGCTGTGTTGATGGCTTCAGGGTGGCCACTGCATGATTCAGGAACTCTTAAAGCTCTTCTAAGGTCATTGGTTGCTTCACATTCCAGAAGATAGTGAAGTAATGGCTTTTCTGTGACAGTTTGGCAGAAGATGCACTCTCTCTGTCGGGGTTCACCAATCTCCCAGTTGCATCTGTAACCTAGACGTAGTCTATATAACCTAACTGCAATTTCCCTGTGGATTCCTTTTGGGATATTTAACCTTTCTAATTTGGTTGCCTGAAGATACCATGTTGCAGATGACGAACCTTCAGCTATTCTCTGGTGCAGGTAGGCTTTGTTGAGATGTGAGAGTTTTTTGGTGATGATATTTTTTATGTTCTCTAGGCTGGGTTGAATTGTTTTATGTATCACTGGATGACGAGTTGCCAATTTAGCAATTTCATCAGCTTTTTCATTTAATGGGATTCCAATATGGGATGGGATCCAGTTTAAAGTTATGTTGAGTCCTTTGCCTTATTAGCGACTGCTCCAAGATACAAAATGGTGGTAATTATTTCCACATTATCTTTCCACTGTTTTTGTCCTAGTATTTGAAGTGCAGCTTTTGAGTCTGTGTGTATGATTGCATTTTGAGTGTTTTGTGCAATCACATATGCGAATGCCTGTTGTATGGCAAACAGCTCAGTTTGGGTTGATGATACTAGTCCTCCCAGTCTCCAATATGCCTGTACGCTGGTCATGCAAAGAGCAGCGCCAGCACTCTCATTTTCTGTGTCCACCGATCCGTCTGTGAAGATGTGGGTGGCTCCTGCTACTGCTATGCTATACATTTGCTCTTCTATTATGCGCCTTAGGATTGTCGGATCATAGGCAGCCTTTTTCATTGGGAGACTTTCTACTGTATTACTATTTTGAAAGTAGGCTCTTCCCACGGCGCGGAAGAAGTGTAATTTGGGTGTGGATGATCACCCTCTCTATCAATAATCATGTTTTTTAAATGTAGTCTGTTTAGGACTTTTCCTGCTCTTGCAACCCAAGAGTTCCCATTGTTTTGGCCTAGTCCAACCACCAAGGCCTGCCGTACTGGGATGGGATCAGAAGAAATAATTATCTTACTGATAATTGTAGCTGTCCTTTGTGATATTCTTTCTTGTAGAGAGGGCAAACTCCAGTCTAAGAGTTTCAAGCCTGGTCCACATGGGGGCTCCCAGTGCAGCTCTCATAGCATTGTTTTGGGCAACTTCAAGCTTTTTCCACTGTTGGTGTGATAGATTTGTGAGTGCAGGTGCGGCATAATCGATCACTGATCTGACTGCCTGTACATAGTATGTGCGAAGGACTTGCAGATTGGCTCCTCCAGAAAGGGAGGTTAGCGACCTGAGGATTGCCATCCGGGCCGCAGTTCGCTCTCTCAAGTATGTGACCTCAGCATTAAAATTCATGTGTGTGTCCAGGATGATTCCTAGATACTGATAGGTGTTGACCCATTCTATTGGTTGACCCTGTACAGTGAGTTGGATGTTGGGCTTCGCTATTTTTATGGGCATGGCCTTTGACTTTGAGGGGTTGAGTTTGATCCCAATCTGTTTTGCCTCTTTACTGATGCAGTCAAAGCATTTGTGTGCAAGGCGCGCCGCATCCCTTCCTTTTATGATGATGACAAAGTCGTCCGCGTAGTTTAGCAGCCTGCAGTGATGTGGGAGTTTCAACCTCATTATTCTTTCCATTAAACAGTTGAAGAGAAGAGGACTGAGAATACCTCCTTGCGGTGTACCATTTTCATGTCTTTTGTACTTTTGTACTCAGAGACTGTGCCATGAAGTTTTACTCTTGCTTCTCTGTTTATGAGACAGTTTTTGGTCCAGGAGAGCAGGATCGGCACTCTGACCTCTTTGTCAATGAGGCAGCAGAGAATAGCTGGGGCGCTAGCCAGTTCAAAGGCTTTTTCGAGGTCCAGGAATATCAGCATTCCTGGTCTGTCATTCAAGTGGGCTAACAGAGTTGTAATACATTCCACTGTGCCAACCCCTCTTCTATAGGCATACATATCATGGTGCAGTTTAGGCATTTTCCACTCCAATCTGTTGAGTGCCATTCTGTCAGCCGTCTTGGCTGCACAGCTTTGGAGAGAGATGGGCCTGGGATTAGCTGGATCTTTGGGTTTTGGGATCGGCACTATGTCTGCTCTATTCCAAGCAGAAGGTCTAGTTTGAGAAGTCCAGGCTAAATTAATTAACCTTAGGTATGCAGCGTCTCCCTCTGGGCCGAGGTTTCTAATCATTTTATAGGTTATTTTGTCGGCTCCAGGGGATGTATCCTTGGAGTTTTTCTTAGCCCTATTGAGTTCATCCAGTGTGAAGAGGGCATTAGTGTCAGAGACTTCTTCACATGCTGTAAGGATTCTGTGCCACCTTTCTTCCTCTAGTCCGGTCTGTACTGCTAATACATCTGGTGGAAGTTGATTGTTGGCTGCTCTCTCTGCAAACCTGGTTGCCAGTACTTCGGCTTCCTGTTGAGGATCCTTGGGGTGTGGAGCTTTAGGTGTTTTATTCCCTTTGGCCCGGTGAATTTGCTGCCACATCTCTCCGAGAGAGGTGTGTTCATTCAGGTGTGAACACCATTCCAGCCACTTTTGTTCTTTTATTTGTCTGGTCTCTCGATGTACATGTTCCTTGACCTCACAAAGTAATATCCTGTTGCGGTCACTTGGCTGCTTTTTGTATAGCTTTCTTGTTCTATTGAGTATATGGTTGGGTTTTTTGACACGTTCGCAATAGTACCAATGATCTTTATGGTGTCCGGTGGACTGTTTTTTCAGTGGGATTGAGTAGTTGGCTGCACTTTGAATCATACGAACATAAGAACAAAGGCAACTGCAGAAGGCCTGTTGGCCCATAAGAGGCAGCTCCTATTTATAACCACCCAATCCCACTCATATACATGTCCAACCCATGCTTGAAACAATCGAGGGACCCCACCTCCACAATGTTACGCGGCAATTGGTTCCACAAATCAACAACCCTGTTACTGAACCAGTATTTACCCAAGTCTTTCCTAAATCTAAACTTATCCAATTTATACCCATTGTTTCGTGTTCTGTCTTGTGTTGATACTTTTAATACCCTATTAATATCTCATTTGTTATGTCCATTCATCCACTTGTAAACCTCTATCATGTCACCCCTAACTCTTCGCCTTTCCAGTGAATGCAACTTGAGCTTTGTTAATCTTTCTTCATATGAAAGATTTCTAATTTGGGGAATTAACTTAGTCATCCTACGTTGGACACGTTCAAGTGAATTTATATCCATTCTATAATATGGCGACCAAAACTGAACTGCATAATCTAAATGGGGCCTAACTAGAGTAAGATATAGCTTGAGAACCACACCAGGTGTCTTGTTACTAACGCTGCGATTAATAAATCCAAGTGTCCGATTTGCCTTATTATGAACATTTATGCATTGATCCTTTTGTTTTAAATTCTTACTAATCATAACTCCCAGATCCCTTTCGCAATTCGACTTCGCAATCTCAACACCATCTAGCTCGTATCATGTAACCCTATCATCATTACCTAACCTCAGAACTTTACATTTATCAGCATTAAACTCCATCTGCCAATCCTTCGACCATTTCAAAACCCTATCTAGATCAACTTGAAGTGATTGTGAGTCCTCCTCCGAATTAATTTCCCTACCGATTTTCGTATCATCGGCAAATTTGCAAATGTTGCTACTCAAACCTGAATCTAAATCATTTATATATATTATAAACAACAAAGGTCCCAGGACAGAGCCCTGAGGCACCCCGCTTACAACATTTTCCCACTCTGACTTGACTCCATTTATACTAACTCTCTGTTTCCTTTGGTATAGCCATGCCCTAATCCAGCTTAATATAGCACCCCCAATACCATGAGACTCTATCTTTTTAATCAGTCTTTCATGTGGCACTGTATCAAAAGCTTTGCTAAAGTCAAGGTACACAACATCACAATCCTTACCACTATCAACTGCCTCAACAATGCTAGAATAAAAAGATAACAAATTTGTTAAACATGAACGGCCATTTATAAAACCATGTTGCGACTCAATTATTAATTTATGTTTTTCAAGATGAAGACCAATTTTATTTGCTATTATAGATTCGGATAACTTTCCCACAATAGACGTTAGGCTAATTGGTCGATAGTTAGACGCAAGTGATCTATCTCCTTTCTTAAAAACTGGTATCACATTAGCAACTTTCCAAAACTCTGGCACTCTGCCTGACTCTATTGATTTATTAAATATGGTAGACAGTGGGTCACAAAGCTCCTCTTTGCATTCTTTAAGCACCCTGGCAAACACTTCATCCGGCCCTGGGGATTTGTTTGGTTTGAGTTTTACTATTTGTTTAAGAACATCCTCCCTGGTAACTGCTAAACTCGTCAACCTGTCCTCGTCCCCACCCACATAGACTTGTTCGGCTGAAGGGGCCATGTCACCCGAAAATCCGATGAAAAATGGAATATTTACGAAAAATTACGAAAAATACTACAACGTTCTGGCAACACTGTGGTCCAAACCGTTTAATGATATCTTGAAAAATAACGTAATTAGAGTCAAATTTCCCGCTGCAACTTTCGTGAATCTGGTCCTCGCGCCGTGAGTACGCCGCGGGGTATTGTATCTTACGTTGTAGATGTCTTATTTTTCGTAATAGCGTTGAAAATAACATGTTATGCATAAAATGAATATAAACTAAACATATGGCAACACAACATATGGTCTGACACGAGGGTGGTGCAGTCAGTGACTGCGTGTCACTGACACGCAGTGGTCAAAGGATTGGCAGATGCAGTTTAATGCTGATAAATGTAAAGTTCTGAGGTTAGGTAATGATGATAGAGTTACAAGATACGAGCTAGATGGTGTTGTGATTGCGAAGTCGGATTGCGAAAGGGATCTGTGAGTTATGATTAGTAAGAATTTAAAACAAAAGGATCAATGCATAAATGTTCGTAATAAGGCAAATCGGACACTTGGATTTATTAATCGCAGCGTTAGTAACAAGACACCTGGTGTGGTTCTCAAGCTATATCTTGCTCTAGTTAGGCCCCATTTAGATTATGCAGTTCAGTTTTGGTCGCCATATTATAGAATGGATATAAATTCACTTGAACGTGTCCAGCGTAGGATGACTAAGTTAATTCCCCAAATTAGAAATCTTTCATATGAAGAAAGATTAACAAAGCTTAAGTTGCATTCACTGGAAAGGCGAAGAGTTAGGGGTGACATGATAGAGGTTTACAAGTGGATGAATGGACATAACCGGGGGGATATTAATAGGGTATTAAAAGTATCAACACAGGACAGAACACGAAACAATGGATATAAATTGGATAAGTTTAGATTTAGGAAAGACTTGGGTAAATACTGGTTCAGTAACAGGGTTGTTGATTTGTGGAACCAATTGCCGCGTAACATTGTGGAGGTGGGGTCCCTCGATTGTTTCAAGCACGGGTTGGACAAGTATATGAGTGGGATTGGGTGGTTATAGAATAGGAGCTGCCTCGTATGGGCCAATAGGCCTTCTGCAGTTACCTTTGTTCTTATGTTCTTATGTTCTTATGTGTCTCTCATGGAGAGAGGATGTTTGCTGACGCGCTCACACAATATCTCCCAGAACATGCTATTTTTGCTATTTTTAGCTATTTGTACTGCAATATGACTTACCAAACGAACAAGAGAGAAGCATTGACAGCTAGATGCATGCGAGCTCTCCATACGAGCTGGCCGCAATGCGTAAATCACCAGTCACGAGTGACAGCAGGTTGAGAAACTTTGAGAGCGCGCTACGCAACTCCAACTTTTACAACTAGATAAAATTTCACAGCCTTTATTTATTATTCTATTTACATGAAACTTGCACATTATATGTAGAGTTTACGCCTCTATAAACGCATGTCATTATTCTTATCTACGTAGATTTATTGATTTTATAAATAATGATACACCTCATTTTGTTGCATACGTTTTTGGGAAACTTTTATAAAATCTGTATTATTGCACTAAATACATCTGGGATAATAATGTCACATGCAAATCTTTATTATATAGTAAGGTCGTAGCTGAGTGTCTTATAAATGATTTTGGTTCACAATTGTGGGCTGTGAAATTTTTTGAACATGGTTGAAAAATTCGTCTTTTTTTTTGTTTGTTTTTTTTCTCCGTCTCTATTTAGGCTGAGATGCTGAAACTTGGCCTAGGTGCAGCACCTTTCACATGTATCAGGATAATAAATTATGAATACCCTACAACAATTTTTTAAATCCGGGTGACTTGCCCCCTGAAGGCATATTGTTAAGTTCCTCTTTAGTAAATATAGATACAAAATATTTAAATATTTATTAAAAATACTACTCACCTCTTCATCACTATCTGTTATTTGACCTGTCTCAGTTTTTAATGGACCTATCCTTTCCCTAGTCTTAGTACGATATAACTGAAAAAACCCTTTAGGATTTGTCTTTGCTTGCTCTGCTATGCGAACTTCATAGTTTCTTTTTGCTTTCCTTATCTCTTTTTTAACATTTCTAACCAGTTGTACGAATTCCTGTTCTAAAGTGACCTCCCCATTTTTAATCCTTTTGTACCAAGCTCTCTTTTTACCTATAAGGTTCTTCAAATTCTTTGTTATACACTTTGGGTCATTAGTATTCGATCTATTCAATTTGTATGGTATACTCACCCCTTTTGGGACTGGATATATTTTGTGCTACTAATTGTGATTGAGTCATTCTTCATGATCAACTTGTGCCTGGTTGTTATTGCTACTCAGTTTTCAGAGACTAAGAAGCGAGAAATGGAGCGAATGAAAATGGAGCGGCGTGCCAGGTTTCAGTCAACTAGTACACTTGCATCTGGTTCCACTTCGGAACCAAATTCATGCTATGCAGAAATTATAAAATATATTGCTCACTTATGGTGACGAGGAAAGAGAAAATTTTACATTCGGTACAAACAGTTTCGCCGGAGAAACAAGTCTGATCATCCTCATCAGCTGAGCCTCAAGAAGCAGCGTCGTCGTCGACAATATGAGGCAGCACAGAGTGCCATTATCAGTCGGGAAGGTGGAGCATCTGGAGTGCCAAGCACTGTAGTAGCCATGGCTCCTACTGTTGGTGGCATTGGACCTGGTGGAGCCTTAACTGTGATGAATAACATAAGCTCAACATCTCCACAGCTTTTGTCACCTCCAGAAGTACACGAAGTTCCAGACGACTCGAGAAACAATAATGCTCCCCGCATTAGCCCAGAATTTTCTGACATAGATCCTCAAGCCTCCACACATCGTCCTGTTCTCCTCAAAATCTCAAGTGGTACAAGTGGGGATGGCAGCAATGAGCTCTTGCCACCATCACCAGGTGGTCAGGGCACCTGTACCCCACGACAGCATCGACGCAGCTCTGTCATGTTCAGTGATGTAGTGCTTCTCCATGGTCATGCTGGGGAGACAGCAACAAAAAATGTCTGTCACAGTGAGAAGACTACGCAAACTGACGATGAACCTCTAGATCCATCATATTTCCGTGAGCCCTTACCCCATCACCTCACACACCAGGACCACCTTCTCTTATGCCCCCTGCTCTACTACCCCCAGCCCTCCTACCCCTTAACAAGAATAAATCTTCCTTGCGTTCTGTCTCGCGAACACCCTCTAATAATGGTTCAGGGGGAAAAGGTTCTCTCACTTGTGGAGAACTACTGGCACTTAGTGGTGCTCTTTCTGCTGCTTTGCCCACACACTTGGGCATTGACTCCCGTTCCGTCCACACACTTTATTCTTCATTGGCCAAAGGAGTTAAACACTTTTCAGCACCAACTTTATTCTTTTCTGCTGATCAAGCCCTTGCAGGTTTCACAAATTACTATTCAGAGTCTGATTCCTGTGACTCAGAGTCTGACTGGAGTGATGAAGATTGGAAGGATGAGGGGACAAAACAGCCTTCTTTAGCCCACAGATTTTGTTCACAAATTCGTGTGTATATCCACACGGATCCACCAGCTTCTTCGTATGAAGAAGCTGGTGGATCACCGATACTTTCCACGGGGCATTCTTATTGCTATCCTCATCAACACCCTCAGCATGGGCATCGAGTACCATAACCAGCCAATGATGTTGACAATTATTGTGGAACTGAGCAACTTCGTCTTCTCAGCCGTGTTTGCCGTCGAAATGTTGCTAAAGGTTATTGCCGAGGGACCCTTTGGTTACATAAGCAATGGTTTAAATGTTTTTGATGGCATCATTGTCATCCTCAGGTAATGTGATAATAAATTTGAGAAAGTTGTTTGTAAGCTAATTTTAATTTTATGCAAATTTTTTTGCATTATTAGACTTAAGATTGTATTTTCTGACATGTCAAAAATAATTCCAGATACAGTAAATGGAAATTGGTTGGTACAAAGTTGTTATATTGTTAGAAAAATGCTAAGTTGATTTTTGAAGCACAAAAACAGTAATTTTATTACTACATATATGTAGTATTCAACACGAATATACAAACATCACTAACAACTTGAAATAATAATAAGATAAGAATAAAGGACACTACAGAAAGCATAAGTATACTTAGCTCCATACCCATTGAATTTTCATGTCATCTTCCACCCAAGGTGAGCATGGGATTAACAAGTGGATAATCTGGGAACATACAAACCAAACCCTCAAAGAAACATGCTAAAACCTCTCTTAACTACAACTCTCCTCTCAAAACCTCTCTCTCAACAACAACGGCGAGAAACAATGTGCAGAGTTTCTTTCACCCTATGCCCCTGTTACCTAGCAGTAAAATAGGTACCTGGGTGTTAGTCAGCTATCACGGGTTGCTTCCTGGGGGTTGAGGCCTGGTCGAGGACCGGGCCGCGGGAACACTAAAAAGCCCCGAAATCATCTCAAGATAACCTCAAGAAGATCCTACATCACTACACATAAGGGGCATAACTGGCCGACCCCTCACAGTGTTCAAGAGAGAACTGGATAAGCACCTCCAAAGGATACCTGATCAACCAGGCTGTGACTCATACGTAAGTCTGCGAGCAGCCGCGTCCAACAGCCTGGTTGATCAGGTCGGCAACCAGGAGGCCTGGTCGACGACCGGGCCGCGGGGGACGTTAAGCCCCGGAAGCACCTCAAGGTAAGCAATGGTATAACCTTAAGGTATCCTACACTGGACACGTTCAAGTGAATTTATATCCATTCTATAGTACGGCGACCAAAACTGAATTGCATAATCTAAATGGGGCCTAACCAGAGCAAGATATAGCTGAGGAACCACACCAGGTGTCTTGTTACTAACGCATCGATTAATAAATCCCAGTGTCCTATTTGCCTTATTACGAACATTCATGCATTGATCCTTTTGTTTTAAATTCTTACTAATCATAACTCCCAGATCCCTTTCGCAATCCGACTTCGCAATCTCAACACCATCAAGCTCGTATCTTGTAACTCTGCAAATCATCACTACCTAGCCTCAGAACTTTACATTTATTAGCATTAAACTGCATCTGCCAATCCCTTGACCATTTCAAAACCCTATCTAGATCAACTTGAAGTGATAGTGAGTCTTCTTTCGTGCCAATTCCCCCACCGATATTCGTATCATCTGCAAATTTGCAGATGTTGCAACTCAAACCTGAATCTAAATCATTTATATATATTATAAACAACAGAGGTCCCAGGACAGAGCCTTGAGGCACTCCACTAACATGAACCCAGCGATAGGTGACGTAAAAGGGGATTTCGATGTGGATTTAATATATAACTTATTTAAGAATATTCTAAACAAAGCACAGGAACATTGTATACTATACAAATTGAATAGATCGAATACTAATGACCCAAAGTGGATAACAAATAATTTGAAGAACCTTTTAGGTAAAAAGAGAGCTTGGTACAAAAGGATTAAGAATGGGAAGTCAGTTTAGAACAGGAATTCATACAACTGGTTAGAAATGTTAAAAAAGAGATTAGGAAAGCAAAAAGAAACTATGAAGTTCGCATAGCAGAGCAAGCAAAGACAAATCCTAAAGGGTTTTTTCAGTTATATCGAACTAAGACTAGGGAAAGGATAGGTCCATTGAAAACTGAGACAGGTCAAATAACGGATAATGACAAGGAGATGAGTAGTATTTTTAACAAATATTTTATATCTGTATATTATATGTGTTATATTATCATAGCAATATGGAAGTTGTAGTGAAGGATCTGGTGACTCTAGTGGGAGCCCTGAGGACAGAGTTGGACTCTCTGCGGGAGGAGGTGCGTCAGCTGAAAGAACAACGAGAAGTAACGAAGGAGGAGACCAGTAGTAAAGGGACCTCGTCTTGAAGAGTTGTGAAAGACAGGGGCCTTAAGAAGACTTTGATAAAGCAGCCTTCAAACGCCATAGCAACTTCTAATTCATTTGACGTTTTGGAGGACGAGTGCTGTGGTGAGACTGCGGATCGCACAAAAGGGAAAGCAACGAAGAGCAAGGAAGCGCAGGCCCCCTCAGAGAGTAAAGGAAGTACCTAAGCAAACCTTAGTTGTGGGAGATTCCCAGATAAGGTATTTGGATAGAACGTTTTGTGCTAGAGATAGGGGGAACAGGTTAAGGGTTTGCTATCCCGGAGCTGGCATTGGTGATATTATAAACAACATGAAGGACCTGGTGACAATATAACAATGTGCTTTAATATACTTACTTATCTCTCTCATCTCATTTTTCTCTTGTAATGTATCTTTCATTTATCAATTCTGATTGAAATTACCTACTTAAAATTATCTGCTAGATTAAGGACCTGCCCGAAACGCTGCGCGTTCTAGTGGCTTTACAAGAATGTAAATACTGTACTATCCAATGTATTCTCACAAACCCAATGTACCTTCTTTTATATATATAAATAAATAAAAAAAATAAACATGAATGATATTATGGCTGGTAATGGGAACAATCCCATTATTTGCATTAGCGTGGGAGGAAATGATGTTGGTCGAGTTAGGAGTGAGGAACTGATTCAGAGGTATAAAACAGCCATAGAATTAGTTAGGAGCAAGGGAGGAATCCCGATCATATGTGGCATTCTTCCAAGAAAGGGAGTGGGAAATGAATGGATATCGAGGGCACTTGGTGTCAATTGCCGGCTGGAAAGATATTGCAAATCAAATGCAATATCTTTCATAGACAACTGGGAACACTTCTATGGAAGAAATGAAATGTATGCTCGTGATGGGGTGCCTCTATAGAGAGCTGGGGTTGTTGCTGTTACGAACTCGTTGGAAGAAGTGGTTAGAGGTGTTTGGGTTTAAACTGTTAGTAGTTAGAGGTATGGGAATTGATTTGGAGGAAGTAGGTAATAAAAGTATGTGTTTGTGGGAGAAAGGAATCGGCAAAATGATCAGGGAAAGAGACGGGCCTCAAAATAACAATTCACTTAGGGTATATTACACTAACAGTAGAAGTCTAAGAAATAAAATTAACGAATTAAATGCTCTTGTCTGCACAGAAAAAATAGATATTATTGCACTTACCGAAACGTGGATGAATGTAGAAAATAGAGAACTATTAGCTGAATATCAAATAAATGGATTTAAACTATTTCACACAGATAGATATATTAGACGAGGAGGTGGAGTAGCCATATATGTTAGGGACAATTTGAAATGTAGTCTCAAAGAGGGAATCAAAACTGAGCCACACACAGAAACTATTTGGATAGAATTAAACGAAAAAGCAAATAATATTATAATAGGAGTTATATATAGGCCACCAAATTTAGACAATGGAAGCAGAGCATCTATGGGATGAAATATCTAGAGCATCTAGATCTAACAGTATTTATGTCATGGGTGACTTTAATTTTAGTGGAATAAACTGGTTGAACAAAACAGGGAATAGTGAAGCAGAAGATTTTCTAGAATTAATTGACGATTGCTTTCTTACGCAACACATTAAGGAACCAACACGGGAAAATAATATTTTAGATTTAGTGTTAACTAACAGGGAAACACAAATTAATGACATCGAAATAGGGAGTGAGCTAGGGAACAGTGATCACAAAGAAATCAGATTTAGCATAGAATGGAATAGACCAGTAGGAGAAAATTCTGTTAAAGTGCCAGATTTTCGAAAAGCTGATTTTAATAGCCTAAGAAATTTTTTGGGTCAAATTGATTGGAAAGTCTTGGGTATGGGGTGTGGGCCGGTCTTGGAGCGAGACATGAACCCAGCGATAGGTGACGTAAATGGGGATTTCGATGTGGATTACGAATATTTATGCATTGATCCTTTTGTTTTAAATTCTTGCTAATCATCACTCCCAGATCCCTTTCGCAATTCGACTTCGCAATCTCAACACCATCTAGCTCGTATATTGTAACCCTATCATCATTACCTAACCTCAGAACTTTACATTTATCAGCATTAAACTCCATCTGCCAATCCTTCGACCATTTCAAAACCCTATCTAGATCAACTTGAAGTGATTGTGAGTCCTCCTCCGAATTAATTTCCCTACCGATTTTCGTATCATCGGCAAATTTGCAAATGTTGCTACTCAAACCTGAATCTAAATCATTTATATATATTATAAACAACAGAGGTCCCAGGACAGAGCCCTGAGGCACCCCACTTACAACATTTTCCCACTCTGACTTGACTCCATTTATACTAACTCTCTGTTTCCTTTGGTATAGCCATGCCCTAATCCAGCTTAATATAGCACCCCCAATACCATAAGACTCTAACTTTTTTATCAGTCTTTCATGTGGCACTGTATCAAAAGCTTTGCTAAAGTCAAAGTACACAACATCGCAATCCTTTCCACTATCAACTGCCTCAACAATGCTAGAATAAAAAGATAACAAATTTGTTAAACATGAACGGCCATTTATAAAACCATGTTGCGACTCAATTATTAATTTATGTTTTTCAAGATGAAGACGAATTTTATTTGCTATTATAGATTCAAGTAACTTTCCCACAATAGACGTTAGGCTAATTGGTCGATAGTTAGACGCAAGTGATCTATCTCCTTTCTTAAAAACTGGTATAACATTAGCAACTTTCCAAAACTCTGGCACTCTGCCTGACTCTATTGATTTATTAAATATGGTAGACAGTGGGTCACAAAGCTCCTCTTTGCATTCTTTAAGCACCCTGGCAAACACTTCATCCGGCCCTGGGGATTTGTTTGGTTTGAGTTTTACTATTTGTTTAAGAACATCCTCCCTGGTAACTGCTAAACTCGTCAACCTGTCCTCGTCCCCACCCACATAGACTTGTTCGGCTGAAGGCATATTGTTAAGTTCCTCTTTAGTAAATACAGATACAAAATATTTATTAAAAATACTACTCATCTCTTCATCACTATCTGTTATTTGACCTGTGTCAGTTTTTAATGGACCTATCCTTTCCCTAGTCTTAGTACGATATAACTGAAAAAACCCTTTAGGATTTGCCTTTGCTTGCCCTGCTATGCGAACTTCATAGTTTCTTTTTGCTTTCCTTATCTCTTTTTTAACATTTCTAACCAGTTGTACGAATTCCTGTTCTAAAGTGACCTCCCCATTTTTAATCCTTTTGTACCAAGCTCTCTTTTTACCTATAAGGTTCTTCAAATTCTTTGTTATCCACTTTGGGTCATTAGTATTCGATCTATTCAATTTGAATGGTATACTACGTTCCTGTGCTTTGTTTAGAATATTCTTAAATAAGTTATATATTGAATTCTCATCGAAATCCCCATTTACGTCACCTATCGCTGGGTTCATGTCTCGCTCCAAGACCGGCCCCCACCATATACCCAAGACTTTCCAATCAATTTGACCCAAAAAAATTCTAAGGCTATTAAAATCAGCTTTTCGAAAATCTGGCACTTTAACAGAATTTTCTCCTACAGGTCTATTCCATTCTATGCTAAATCTGATTTCTTTGTGATCACTGTTCCCTAGCTCACTCCCTATTTCGATGTCATTAATTTGTGTTTCCCTGTTAGTTAACACTAAATCTAAAATATTATTTTCCCGTGTTGGTTCCTTAATGTGTTGCGTAAGAAAGCAATCGTCAATTAATTCTAGAAAATCTTCTGCTTCACTATTCCCTGTTTTGTTCAACCAGTTTATTCCACTAAAATTAAAGTCACCCATGACGTAAATACTGTTAGATCTAGATGCCCTAGATATTTCATCCCATAGATGCTTTGCTTCCATTCTGTCTAAGTTTGGTGGCCTATATATAACTCCTATTATAATATTATTTGTTTTTTCGTATAATTCTATCCAAATAGTTTCTGTGTGTGGCTCAGTTTTGATTCCCTCTTTGAGACTACATTTCAAATTGTCCCTAACATATATGGCTACTCCCCCACCTCGTCTAATATATCTATCTGTGTGAAATAGTTTAAATCCATTTATTTCATATTCAGCTAATAGTTCTCTATTTTCTACATTCATCCACGTTTCGGTAAGTGCAATAATATCTATTTTTTCTGTGCAGACAAGAGCATTTAATTCGTTAATTTTATTTCTTAGACTTCTACTGTTAGTGTAATATACCCTAAGTGAATTGTTATTTTGAGGCCCTTTTCTTTCCCTGATCATTTTGCCAATTCCTTTCTCCCACAAACAAATACTTTTATTATCTCCTTCCTCCAAATTAATTCCCATACCTCTATCTACTAACAGTTTAAATCCAAACAAACACCTGTAACCACTTCTTCCAACGAGTTCGCAACAGCAACAACCCCAGCCCTCGATAGATGCACCCCATCACGAGCACACATTTCATTTCTTCCATAGAAGGGTTCCCAGTTGTCTATGAAAGATATTGCATTTGATCTGCAATATCTTTCCAGCCGGCAATTGACACCAAGTGCCCTTGACATCCATTCATTTCCACTCCCTTTCTTAGTAGAATGCCACATATTATCGGGATTCCTCCCTTGCTCCTAACTAATTCAATGGCTGTCCTGAATCTCTGTATTAGTTCCTCACTCCTTACTCGTCCAACATCATTACCCCTGCACTAATACAAATAATGGGTTTGTTCCCATTTCCTGTCATAATATCATTCATGTTTCCAACAATATCACCAATTCCAGCTCCAGGGTAGCAAACCCTTAATCTGTTCCCCCTATCTCTGGCACAAAACGTTCTGTCTAAATACCTCACCTGGGAATCTCCCACAACCAAAATTCGCTTCGATTCTCCCTTTTCCTTTCGAGCAGTTTGAGGGACCTGCGCTTTAATGCTCCTCGTTACTTTGTCTTTGCCACCTCGTTGAACAACAGGTTCAACACAGCACTCGTCCTCTAATACGTCAAATGGATTAAAAGTCCTTAGGTGTAGGCTATTAGTTGTCGGTTTTGCCAAGGTCTTCTTAAGACCCCTGTCTTTCACAACTTGCCAAGACGAGGACTTCTTAATACTGGTCCCGTCAGTCCTTCTTAATGAGGTCCCGTCAACACTGGCCTCCTCCTTCGTTTCCTCCCGAAGTCCCAGCCGTCGCACCTCCTCCCGCAGGGAATCCATCTCTGCTCTCAGAGCTCCAACCATACTCACCAAATCCCTCACCAATCCCTCCATTATTGCAATAATAATGTTATTAGAATCGGAGCTTCAGCTAACACAACCTCTCACTGTGACTGCACCTGACTGACTCTACAAAACACAAATAACAAGACACCTGGTGTGGTTCTCAAGCTATATCTTGCTCTAGTTAGGCCCCATTTAGATTATGCAGTTCAGTTTTGGTCGCCATATTATAGAATGGATATAAATTCACTTGAACGTGTCCAGCGTAGGATGACTAAGTTAATTCCCCAAATCAGAAATCTTTCATATGAAGAAAGATTAACAAAGCTTAAGTTGCATTCACTGGAAAGGCGAAGAGTTAGGGGTGACATGATAGAGGTTTACAAGTAGGTGAATGGACATAACAAAGGGGATATTAATAGGGTATTAAAAGTATCAACACAAGACAGAACACGAAACAATGGGTATAAATTGGATAAGTTTAGATTTAGGAAAGACTTGGGTAAATACTGGTTCAGTAACAGGATTGTTGATTTGTGGAACCAATTACCGCGTAACGTGCTGGAGGTGGGGTCCCTCGATTGTTTCAAGCGCGGGTTGGACAAAGCAAACAAACATTTTCACGTTTTTAAAACATTCTAAAAACAACATTTCATTGTTTTCAGCACGTTTATAATTACGTTTTAAAAATGTTTTTTGAGAATTTTTATATATGACCTTAGAACGTAAATAAATAACATTTAAAAAAAACTTTTTATAAAATTTTAATTACCTACAAAAAAACGTTTAGGGTAAATCAGGGTATAATAATTTTTTAAATTATATCTGAAATAGAAAGGGAGAGAAAGAAAGAAAACATATCTGAGAAAGAAATGGACATCCTATATATGTACGTGTAAATTACAAATAAATAGGGTACAGAAAGAGAATTAAAATATTATATTTATTTAAGATTGAGTAATACAACAAAATATATGTAATAGCTCGAAATATAGACTATATCTATAACAGAATATAAAAGTAAAAATCAAAAAATCTATAAAAATTTATATATGCAATATGTGAACACAATAGATTTCGTGATCAAGCAGCCTGTGATTCATGTCATGCTGAGATCAGTCTGACGTTACAAGCAGTTATTGTTACTTAAAACTAAAACAAGTAAAATTTCCCGAGTATACATATAACATTATAGTTTTTCTAAGACTAAAAATAAAAATCTATAAATCAAAAGTTTAGGACTAATTAACTAAAAATAAAAATCTACAAGTGAATGTAAACACAGTCAAGTATAATATTCATGTAGAAAGAGAAAGAGAGGATTTCTTTCTTTCAGAGAAAGAAAGAGAAAAAGAAAGAGAAAGAAAACAAGAGAAAGAAAGAGAAAGAAAGAAAAAGAAAAAGAGAAAGAAAAAGAAAGATAGAAAGAAAAAAGAAAGAGAGACAAAATGTATATTATTCAAGAGAACTTGACAATTAAGCACCTTCAAACAATTCATGATCAAGCAGGCTGTGATTCATGTCATGCTGAGATCAGTCTGACGTCACAAGCAGTTATTGTTACTTAAAACTAAAACAAGTAAAATTTCCTGAGTATACACTATATACTATATAACATAACACTATAGTTTTTCTATGACTAAAAATACAAATTGTAAATCATTTATTCAAATTATAAAGTAAAATCTTAAAGTTTAGGACTAATTAACTAAAAATATAAATCTACAAGTGAATGTAAACACAGTTAAGTATAATATTCATGTAGAAAGTGAAAGATTTTTCTTTCTTTCAGAGAAAGAAAGAAATAGAAAAAGAAAGAGAAAAAGAAAGAGAAAGAAAGAGAAAAAGAAAGAAAGAAAGAGAGAAAGAAAACAAAAGAGAAAGAAAGAAAAAGAAAGATAGAAAGAAAAAAGAGAGAAAAAAAATATATTATTCAAGAAAACTTGACAATTAAGCACCTTCAAACAATTCATCGTCAAGCAGGCTGTGATTCATGTCATGCTGAGATCAGTCTGACGTCACAAGCAGTTATTGTTACTTAAAACTAAAACAAGTAAAATTTCCTGAGTATACACTATATACTATATAACATAACACTATAGTTTTTCTATGACTAAAAATACAAATTGTAAATCATTTATTCAAATGTTAGCACCATGCAAGAAGAGAGGAGACAGAACAAAATTAAGGCAAGGGGAGAGAAGACAGAATAGAAACAACAGAGAGGGGAGAGAGAAATGAGAGAACATTGAAGAGAAGGGGAAGAGAAAGACAAGATAAGAAAAAGATACAAGATAAAAACGACGCAAGTGAATTCCACAAATGTAAAAAGTAAAGGAAGAAAGAAGCTAGAAGAGACAGAAAACGAGAGGTGTTAGAAGAGAGGAGGAAAGGAGAGATAAAAAGAGACAAGAAAAACAGGAGAGAAACGTAAAAGAAATTAAAAGGGACATTTGTGAGGAGAGAAAATAAAGAGACCAGAGAAGACCATATATCAAGAGTGAGGATAAACACTTAATTGTGAATTTTCTTAGTAGACATCCTCTGCCTCTTGTTGCCCCTCTTGTATACGAATCGTACTTGCAAGTTTTCCCTGAAAAGATATTAACAAAATTAATTAATATTTATTTGTTTATATAAATTACACACACACAAATATATATATATATATATATATATATATATATATATATATATATATATATATATATATATATATATATATATATATATGTATATATATATATATGTATATATATGCGGAAAATCCACAGAGAAATATGAAATGAGGTGAACGTTTCGGCTTTGTTAAAGCCTTTGTCAACACCAGACTGATTGAGTCTGGTGTTGACAAAGGCTTTAACAAAGCCGAAACGTTCACCTCATTTCATATTTCTCTGTGGATTTTCCGCATAAAATGATCAGTGTTTTGTGATCGTCAATTGCATGTATATATATATATATATATATGAGGGAAGGGGATGTTCCCTCCATGCTGGATATTATATTTACCAGGAAAGAGGAGAGATTTATCATTCAGTACCTCCCTCCCTTGGGTAAAAGTGACCATGTCTTTTTGGGACTAAAGTATGCAATGCATTATAATCTGGAAGAAAATGAGCTTGAAGCAGTTGAAAAACCTGATTTGTGGAGAGGTCATAATGGGGAACTCAGATATTTCCTTAAGGAATTTGACAGAAACACTTGCTGTTAAGACATTAGGACATCTTCGGACATTAGGACATCTTCAGAACGAGTGGATTTACAGGTCGAGAACTGGACATAAATAGGCAGGAGAGAATGGTGGAGTGAGGCGAGGTACAATACGTGGACACTGCAGAGGGCCTATTGGCCCATCCGATGCAGCAACCACACACAGGCCCAAACATAGATTGGGAGATGGCTTCTTCAATAATGAATTGTAAAAGTACTTATAACAGAAACATAATTGGATCTGCTTTGATACAGATCACAAAAGAAAGTAAATTGAACATTAGCAGCGGTTTATATAACTTAGATCCATTTTTAATAGATCAATTAAAGGGCGATTTAAGTAGGATCATTGGAACACATTTGTCTCACTAATTCATTGTAAATATTTACTATTTTTATGCTATGATTATCCATGTTTGGGCCTGTGTGTGGTTCCTGCATCGGAAAAATTCTTGTTTCAATTTTCCTCCGTGGTCTGACACTGACTATCTATCTATCTATCTATATATCTATCTATATATATATATATATATATATATATATATATATATATATATATATATATATATATATATATATATATATATATATATATATATATATGTCGTACTTAGTAGCCAGAATGCACTTCTCAGCCTACTATGCAAGGCCCGATTTGCCTAATAAGCCAAGTTTTCATGAATTAATATATTTTCTCTAATTTTTTTCTTATGAAAAGATAAAGCTACCCATTTCATTATATATGAGGTCAATTTTTTTTATTGGAGGTAAAATTAACGTAGATATATGACCGAACCTAACCAACCCTACCTAACCTAACCTATCTTTATAGGTTAGGTTGCGTTAGATAGCCGAAAAAGTTAGGTTAGGTTAGGTAGGTTAGGTAATCGAAAAACAATTATTTCATGAAAACTTGGCTTATTAGGCAAATCAGGCCTTGCATTGTAGGCTGAGAAGTGTGTTCTGGCTACTAGGTACGATATATATATATATATATATATATATATATATATATATATATATATATATATATATATATATATAAACAGATAATTAGTGAAAACAAAAAAAATTTAAATTATTTTACCTTGTACCTAGATCCACCAGGCCTGTTAGGAGCATGTTTAAGTACTTCAGAAATTTGAAAGGTCACGTCTTCCACCTTAACTTGCGGATGTGCGTTGATAGATGATTCTGTAAAATTAACAGTTATTTATATAACAAATTCTGTATAACAATAATATTCTGTAAAATTAAAAGTAATTTACACATCAGATAAAACTCTCCAGAGATGGTGATACACAACATATAAAAGACAAGTTTCAGAACAAGATATGCATTTAGGAATAAGGTTTCGTACATGTAGGTAGCACATGAGAAAAAAAGTGGAAGGTGATCAAGTTTATATTAACATGTTAACGGCTTTATTGAGGCTTTGCAAGAATGAAAAAATATTACTAATATAATCTCACCGACCAATGAATTGTACGTTGTTTAAAAGTCAATTATTTACATTATTATTATTATTTAATACTAATGATATAAAAATGCATTTTGCAATCTACTATTTATGCAAGTAATAACCACAGGATCATGAAATAAACTGCAAAATACTGTAAAGGATAAACCAATTAAGTTTACATTTTCCTATAGCTAAGTCAGTCAGTTCTACAGTACTAGCAGCAGAGAACAATTATGACCAACCTCTATTAAATGAAACAATCTTAAGAGCAAGTGATAGAAATATAATCATTTATACTTAATGTACACTTAATTTGAACTTAAAATTTTAATTTTTTAGTGAATTTTAAATAAAAAAAAATTATTTAATTTTTTTGTTACTTACTTAAAATAACATTATATAGTTCTTGTTTTTCTAGAAATGCTAATTTCTTCTTTTGTCCTTTTAGGCTGTATAGTGACCAAAGGCCGTTTGTTCCTATCTTCTTCATCATTCTTCGAACCGTAGTTGCACAATCAGACCCACGTACACTGGTTAAAAGCAACACCTAAAAGCAACAACAAAAATGTAGTACACTAGTAATTTTGATATATGTATGTATGTATGTATGTATGTGTATGTATGTGTATGTATACATATATTATATATATATATATATATATATATATATATATATATATATATATATATATATATATATATATCTATATATATATATATATATATATATATATATATATATATATATATATATCTATATATATATCTATCTATATATATATATATATATATATATATATATATATATATATATATATATATATATATATATATATATATATATATATATATATATATTGGTGTATACTGGCAGCAGGTTTTCTTTCAAACATGTTTCATTGAATATGACCGCATATTCTGTATTTATTATTTTCTGGTTTAGGGCTTCTATCCCTCTATCTATCTAGCTTCTATCTAGAAAAGAAGTGATTTACTATAGAGTGTATTACACTTATTTATATAATTTGCACAACGTTTCAAACCTCCATGGTTCATTCTCAAGTGAACAGATCTTACAATACTAGTTGATTTTATACCCGCACTGGGTCAGGTGATAATACAATGAAGGTGAAAACATGGGGGGATACATAAGGGATAAATGTGAGGTGAAACTAGTATTGCAAGATCTGTTCACTTGAGAATGAACCATGGAGGTTCGAAACGTCGTGCAAATTATATAAATAAGTGTAATACACTCTATAGTAAATCACTTCTTTTCTTCACCTTAAAAGTACGAAAATGAGTTTTGGAGAACTCCTATTTCAATTAAGCCCTGATGCTAAGAAAATAGTTAGAGGGATAGAAGCCCTAAACCAGAAAATAATAAATACAGAATATGCGGTCATATTCAATGAAACACACACACATATATATATATATATATATATATATATATATATATATATATATATATATATATATATATATATATATATATATATATATATATATATCATAACTTATGATAAGGCATCTTATCATAAATAACATCTCAACAAAAATCACATCATTCTAGGAGGTGATTTCAATATTGACCTGGGTGTACAAAATAAACCTCTAGTTGACTGTTTCCATAACAGCATGTAATCCTCTATGATAATCCCCACAATCACCAAGCACTAGACCAAAGTTCTCAAGTCAAGCCTAGCCTCGGGCCGGGCTTGGGGAGTAGAAGAACTCCCAGACCCCCATCAAGCAGATAAGTGTGTGTGTTATGAAGAGATACATCTCAACGACTAACAAAATTAGCAAGAGAAATATAGTCGTTGAAATGTAAGCCTCATCCTAACCATACACTCAAGACCTTGAGAAAGCACTCAGGAGAGTGTGAAAGACTCTGTGTTAATATTACATAATTTACAAATACGTAAGTGTTATATTTTATCCTATCCTATATAAACAAGATTATATCATTATTCTTATTATTTAGCAATTTTATCTTTTCTGCATGAACTATCAAAAAAATTTAATTAGAAAATTAGCAAATATCTGTAATATTTAAGATGAAAAATTGAAGGAAACATTACTGTTAAAATACCACTTACAAATTTTGTTCTGAAACTCGATTCCGCTAACTTCCTATTGAGAACATTAAGATCACCTTCTGCAGCAATAGGATTTGGTATTAGATCTTCTATGATCTTGTCTGTTTCTTTTGTAGTCAAAGTTGCTTTCAATATCTTCACATCACTTTTCAGTTCATTCACTTCAGTGTATATGGCCTGCAACATGTTACCTGGAAATTTATACAGTATATAGAAAGTGTACATGCTATTATATTACATATCTTGAATGTACATTTAAAATAAAAGCATTATAAAGTATATTTTAAAATAACTGACACTGAGAAAGCACCCAAAAAGTAGGCTATGACTGATGTGATAGATAATGGGATAATTTCTTAGTAATTATGAAACTGCTTATATAATTGGAAGCAAATTCAGCAATCTAACCTGCTCAGTTTGCAGTCTACTTCAACATGAAACTTATGCCTATCACCCATAGGGTACATATAGGTTATAGGCTACATAATAAATTAATTAAACTTTCAAAACTTACTCATATTCTGCATCATTTCTTTCAAACTCCCATCGTTCTTGTCTGGTGACTTTGGGTCGAATAAATTCCTTGACCTTGGAGTCCTAACGACTGAAGTACTTGGCGTGACCAGCTCATTGTCTTTAAGATTGCAAGATTTACCTATTAAAATCTAACTACTGTACTGTATAATCAACAAATTTCATGAGCTTTTACTACTGCATACTAATATTATAAGTTATACTATATGTCTACATCACATTTAAACTACCCAACATCAGAAAGAGGGTGAGCCAACATCAGAGAGGGGGGGGGGGTTATCATGGGAGAGAGGAGGGCCAACATGAGAAGAGAAGAAAAAAGAAAAGAAAGAAATAAATAAAGAAAAAGAAAGATAGAGAGACATACAGAGACAGACAGACACATACACACAGAATAAGAAGAGGTGACAGAACAAAATTAACAAAACAAATTTCAACATGAGAAAAGGGAGGTCAACATGAGAGAGAGAATGAGGGTCAACATGAGAGAGTGGGTCAACATGATATATATTTTAAATAATTACTTATTACCTTCATGAAGAAATACTGATGGCGTTGAAGGTGTATTGTGAAGTGTAGTCTTCACTGGAGACGGCTTTTGTAGGACTGTTCTATTAGCTGAAAAGTAGTTATGTTTATTTCAAACACTCGTTAACCAAATAATATTTTAAAGACTTTAATATAGTTTGAACTAACATGAGAGAGGTGGGGGTCAACATGAAATACACATTTTAAAAATTAATTTATTACCTTCATGAGGAAATACTGATGGCGTTGAAGGTGTATTGTGAAGTGTAGTCTTCACTGGAGACGGCTTTTGTAGGACTGTTCTATTAGCTGAAAAGGAGTTAATTAACTTAAGGTAAGGGTCAAATTAACACGTAAGGTAAAGGTAAGATAAAGGACAAATTAACACGTAAGGGACAAACAAAAAGAAAAGTAATAACAAACCTGCTTGTTTCTAGTGACTAGATCAAAGGAAAACCAAAATTTCCCTGAACTGTGACAAGTGAAAAGCACCTGCTAGACAAAGTGGGAAAAGTTCACTAGACCCCATATGCACATAAAAGAATAATATACTTAATATTAAACAATTAGAAATAAACACATATTTCTATACAGAAATTCCAGATAAGCATAAAAATTACTCAAAGCTTCTAGTACTTCCAGAAGGAATTAAACAAAAAAAAAAAAAAAAAAAACAGCAAGAACTAAGTTTAGAGCAGTTTTTAGTTTTTTTTAAACCAAAAGCATAAATAACCAAAGGAAGCATGGTTAAATATCAATTTAGAACTTTTAATGTTATTTACTACTAATCCTTACATTCACTTAATATACCAGAATAATATGGTATTTGCGGAGGACTTATTTCTTTTGAAGGTGTATTCTCATATGAAGATGGCGAACACTTCTTCTTGGATTGAGACGAGTGATGATTGCCTGAAATTATTTAAATTGTTTAATGTATTGAATGGCATTTTTCAAGTTGCAAATTTTTTTAAAATTACTGTAGTAGGTTATCAATGCTTACGTTTGTTATTCTCGGAATTCTCTTCTTCATATTTGAAGCATGGTTTCCTTTTTCGTTGTCGAGGATAGCCCATATCGTCTTCAGTTTCGACATTTGAAGTGTCTTCCGCAGCTAAGCATCTTCGTTTTGCAACGTCAAAATCATCTGTAATAATTGAATATAATTAGTAATATATCAGCGAGATATATATTTATCGTTACCTAGTAGAGTAGTGAACACTAAGAAATAACTTAAATCAGCTTCCTAAAGAGATGTTTAATAAAACAACGTACATGATTTGGAACTTATAACTGGGGCACAAAAGTCTTAAGTAGCTATGAGGAAACCCATCTTGTGATTAAAATATAATTATAATGCTGTTTTTGTCTGCAGTGTTAAAGTTATGGTGAATGAATGAATAGGTGTCTTGTATCTTAAATCTTAATAATTATAAATTTAATACCTACCAGTTGTTGATAGGATTGTTGATACGACATGCACTCGCCAATTTGTCGTGTCTGGCTTTTCGTGCTTTTGGGCACTAACTGTATGCCTGCTCCGTGGCCACCAGCACAATATGGTTTCCTGAAAAGTCAAAATAAACTGTTACATGCTAATTTTAGCACTAATTTGGAATATTTTTAAAGCAACTCAATATATGCAATTTTTTAGTTTCAAAGTAATGCTTACATCATCAGATTTTTTAATCCAGGTTGTGGAGATGATACCCACACTACGATCATTGAAGCCTACCACTGCATACCGCTTTTCAGATGTCATCTACAAAATTGAAAAATCTTATTAAGGGTTGTTCTCCCCAAAAAAAGAAATTAGCATAAAGTTGGTAATAGATTTACTTGATTATGTCAATCATAGATTAGCCACATTTGTAAATGATTTTCGGTTGGTATAAACAGTAGCTGCCATGTATGGACTAAAAGGCTTAATACAGTTTTATCTATTAATGTGCTCTCAAAATATTAATAATTTTCATGAAATACAGGGTAATGGGATTTTTAAACAGGTAAATATTGGTCAAAAGATAATAGCTTTAATAAAAAACAAAATTGTGAATCTCATTAACTTACAATATTAGTTCAAACTATTATTAAAGCATGGATACAGTATTTAAATACGTACTTGTCATAAGTCATGTAGTATTGACAGAAAAGTATTTGCGCTTTCTGTCTCGATCATCATACCTGTGCGGTTTAGTTTTCTTGCTGGAATCACCTTCATGGATGAATTCCTAGTAAGAACCTTAAATGCTCCAATTAATTTGGAGTTACAAGGTTTCTCAAAGAGAGGTATACTTCTCGAATATACCCTGCAAAGGAACATGCTGTCTCCATTTTCATCGGTGTCACTGACAGTGTCCAAAACTTGGCAGCAAGTTTCATTATTCAGCAAATAGGCATTGTTTGGTGCCTTGGTATATATTTTATGTTCTGTATTTGGTGTACAAATCCTTTGAGCATGCTGCATCTCTTTCAGCCTCTTTGCAATTTGAACAAGAGGGTTTTTACTTGATCGAACCATATTCTTAACCTGCTGCAGGTAATTTTCAAATGGAAATGCTGAACATCTGTCCAAACTACCAAACTCTTTGGCATCAGAGGATATGTGTGTTAGGCAGTGTACATTGTACACTAAAAAATCCTTACCATACAGCTCACGAGCCTTTAACACAAAGTACAGCAAAAGATCATGTGCATATTGGCTGTAATTTAACTGAATCAATTTAGGTGATACAAGAATAGAAATGGCTACACTCAGAGTTAGGAAATGGTCATACAATTCTTTGGGTAAGATTCCCTTCAGTACAATCTTACCGGTGTAGAGAAGGAGTTGCCTGTATTCAGTCGCTTTCCATCTATCAACCTCTGAAAGACTTCGAGGTTTACGTGCAAAGTGCATAGGCACAAATTTTGTTAGTTGAATTAGACGCTGACTAATTTCATCAACTTGGCGAGCACATAATTTTACGTTTTTATTTCGTATCCAGGCAAGAAGTAACCTTTTCATAACCCCAAGACATATCTGATGCATATAGTCTATGGGAAAAGTACTCACCATATTTATATTTAAGTCACAGAATGGTGATCTACCATGGTGATGTTGAGAATTAGATTGATTACGAAAATCTTCATCTGTTCTGAGTTGTAAATTTTTCACTTGTTGATAAGTCATTCTTCCATTCCAAACACCCTCTTGGGTACATCTATCACACCCAAAGTAGCCAGAGTGGAGTTTGATTGCCTTCACCATTGCTTTTGCTGGGGCATCACATATGACTCCTTTTAGTTTTACTGGCAATGTTTTGTCATCATTTTTAAATCCATAGTGCATAATTTTTTTCAAATCCTGAATGAATTCATTTAAAAAATCTAAATCACTAGGTTTAGAGCTTCCGTATGTGAGGACTACTGGGAAAACTCTTATAGGTTTGACATTATTGATAGCACAAAGAACAGGCCATAAACTTTCATTTTTACTTCTAAATATTGGCAAACCATCAATGTTGCAAATTAAAGATATTTCTGCCAAATCTCTTATTGTTGATTTAGGATACAGCCTTAAAGTTTTCAACATTTCCTCCTCTAACCCCAAGTAGATATACATCATGCCTGATTTAGTCTCAGTAGGTATATGTTTAACTGTATTCAGTAACGAACGAGCTGTTTTTGGCAAGTCAGCATGTCCCTGTTTTCTCAATTTTTTTAATAAATTATCAATGGCATTGTGTGTTATGCCATATTTATTAACCCATACTAACAATACATCTGATAATGATTTATCATCCTCATCACCACTGCTCTCTGACTCTGATGATATTGGGTCATGCTCATCAATCATGTCCCAAGTCCAATCTCTCTCTCTCTGACTTTCAAGAGATGATGCATCTTCATTGGCTCCACAACCAATATTAGGTTCTGAATTAGATGACAAAGCAGCATGGTCATCGTCTATGCTGTTTGTTGTAACATTGGCCAAAGGATCCTGATTCAACAACTGAATCTCAACCTCATCACTATTTTCATTTTTGCCATGCTGGGACGCCTGTTCTTTTAGGCGTCGCTTTTTGGCCCGTGACATACGCTGCCATCTTGTGTGGTATTCTCTTCTTTTTTCTATAATGTGTGCATACATTCTGAAGGAGAAAGGCCAAGTGCTACATTACCAATTACTATTACAAGATTATTAGTAAAGTACTGTACTGCAAAAAGCAAATAAAATGGGGTAAACTAAACTTTGAAAACAAATAATAATTAAAACAGGTAAATTAGTAAAATAACAAAGGCTTAAGCAGACATGACTCTGCTTAAGCCATGTAAAGCAGACAGATAAGATGGCAATATATAAGGGGAAAAAATTAAAAAGCTTGGATATAAAACTAATTGAGATCAAAAGCATAAATTACTAAAGTAGGGGAAAAAATAACAAATGACTTCATAAAAAAATTATCCAATTGCCAACAGAAACTTGGTAGTACGAGTCTAAGAAACAAACAAAATTTAAATGCTGTTATCTGCAATGAAACAATACATACTATTGCACGTACCGAAACATTGATGAATGTAAAAAATAGAGAACTATTTGCTGAATGTCCCATAAATGTTAGCAATACGTTAGTAATGAATAAATATGATATATTTACTCATTATAATGTTGGTGCTGAATGTACAACACGAAAAAACATAATTTTAATCTGAAAAAGGATCTTTTTATAAAGAAATTAGACGAAAATAAAGAGCTGGTGACGCCAAATCAAGTCGACGATCCAAGCGTCGGTTAGGTTAAGTTAGGTCAACCTAACCTATTATATTTATTCATTACTAACGTATTGCCAGGAAGCTTTGTGAAGCTTGTGTAGCTTGTGGTAGCTTGTGGTAATTAGACGGACCCTCATTTTAACAGAAACTTGGCTAAGTAAAGACTATACCCAACTCTACAACTTAGCTGGTTATAAAGGCATTCATAATTGCAGGCCTAGTAAAAAAGGAGGTGTTATACCAAAACAGATGCAGACCTAGGAAACAGGATTTCTTCAACAGAAATTTTGAAATTGTTCACAATTTTTGTTACACCAAAGTTGGAGTATGCAGCAGTTGTATGGTGTGCCCATATCTTAGAAAGCATATCAACAAACTGGAAACGGTGCAGAGACATGCCACTAAGTGGCATTAACTAAATGCCATTAAATATGCCAAATATACTACATAAATATACATACTACACATGCACAATAATTGTCCTGGGACCTCTGATATTCATAATATAATATATATATATATATATATATATATATATATATATATATATATATATATATATATATATATATATATATATATATATATATATCGCCTCCAGGGCCATCAACACAACACCACCATCAACACACCTCCAGCCAGGGCCACCAACACACCTCCAGCCAGGGCCACCAACACACCTGCAGCCAGGGCCATCAACACACCTCCAGCCAGGGCCACCAACACACCACCAGCCAGGGCCACCAACACACCTACAGCCAGGGCCATCAACACACCTCCAGCCAGGGCCATCAACACACCTCCAGCCAGGGCCAACACACCACCAACACACCTCCAGCCAGGGCCACCAACACACCTCCAGCCAGGGCCACCAACACACCTCCAGCCAGGGCCACCAACACACCTCCAGCCAGGGCCACCAACACACCTCCAGCCAGGGCCACCAACACACCTCCAGCCAGGGCCATCAACACACCTCCAGCCAGGGCCATCAACACACCTCCAGCCAGGGCCACCAACACACCTCCAGCCAGGGCCACCAACACACCTCCAGCCAGGGCCACCAACACACCTCCAGCCAGGGCCACCAACACACCTCCAGCCAGGGCCACCAACACACCTCCAGCCAGGGCCACCAACACACCTCCAGCCAGGGCCACCAACACACCTCCAGCCAGGGCCACCAACACACCTCCAGCCAGGGCCACCAACACACCTCTAGCCAGGGCCACCAACACACCTCCAGCCAGGGCCACCAACACACCTCCAGCCAGGGCCACCAACACACCTACAGCCAGGGCCACCAACACACCTCCAGCCAGGGCCACCAACACACCTCCAGCCAGGGCCACCAACACACCTCCAGCCAGGGCCACCAACACACCTCCAGCCAGGGCCACCAACACACCTCCAGCCAGGGCCACCAACACACCTCCAGCCAGGGCCACCAACACACCTCCAGCCAGGGCCACCAACACACCTCCAGCCAGGGCCACCAACACACCTCCAGCCAGGGCCACCAACACACCTCCAGCCAGGGCCACCAACACACCTCCAGCCAGGGCCACCAACACACCTCCAGCCAGGGCCACCAACACACCTCCAGCCAGGGCCACCAACACACCTCCAGCCAGGGCCACCAACACACCTACAGCCAGGGCCACCAACACACCTCCAGCCAGGGCCACCAACACACCTCCAGCCAGGGCCACCAACACACCTCCAGCCAGGGCCACCAACACACCTCCAGCCAGGGCCACCAACACACCTCCAGCCAGGGCCACCAACACACCTCCAGCCAGGGCCACCAACACACCTCCAGCCAGGGCCATCAACACACCATCCAGCCAGGGCCACCAACACACCTCCAGCCAGGGCCATCAACACACCATCCAGCCAGGGCCACCAACACAACACCACCATCAACACACCTCCAGCCAGGGCCATCAACACACCATCCAGCCTACCACCACAAGCTTATAAATATACTACACATGTCTAAGAGCAAATAAAAGAAAACAGTTACCTTAACTATTGAAGATGCAGCAGGATTTTGTGGATAAGCCAGCAGCAGTCCCTCTCGACACGGTTTTAAAATGGCGGCGACTACCACAACATGCAACGAGCCTAAAGAATGTCCAGCGCTAGCATTATCTAAACGCTATTATATATTATCAAGCAATACGGAAATCTAAAATAAAAAAAATGATACAAATAATTGTATTAAATATTTATTTGTAATTACAATACCTCGGGAATATATTTTTGCGTTAGCAAAACATATTAAGTTCGTATTTAGTTTAACTCATTTAAATTCTTTACAAATAATAACCTGATTTTACCTGATGGCCATTAACATTAATGTTTTATGTTGATACATTTCATACCCTTATTATTTCAATTTCTTTCTTTATAATGCACCCCATACCCATCCCGTGGGCGGTGGTGTAAAGGATTACAGAGGCACATAATGGGTTCAGGAACTGAACTCTCTAGTTTGTTTAGCTAAGCAAATAACAATTTTTGACGCTAGTTACAAAATTATTAATGTTATATATACATGTACACACTCTCATACATACATGTACATATATATATATATACGTATACATATATACATACACATGCATATTTATAATCACCCACACAAATACACACATCAATAATCTCTGTCACTTATTTTATACATGTTCTTGTAGAACATTCTATTGCGAACACATTGGGCGCTGCCCAATAAACTCGCCCCTCGGGGCAAAATTATTTTTTTTTTTTTAATCTTGGTGGAACATAAAATGGCCGCCTGTGTTTATGCTGTCGTCAGATGGCGCTGTGACGTCACAGATGAGGGAAGCACGTACTGCGCATTAATGCCTCGATCCCTCGTTATTTATTTATTTTATTTATTTATATATATATATACAAGAACGTACATTGGGGGTTAAGAGACAACATAGAGCTTAAGTTAGAATTATAATCTTGTAAAACCACTAGCTTGCATATATAGCGTTTCGGGCAAGTCCTTAAACTAATCTTTGAGCAAATTCTTAAACAGAGTTTTAGAGAAATAATTAAATGTAAAATTGATAAAAAGTGTTTAACAGGTACATTACAGCTTTACTTTACAAGTACAGATGATTTTAAGTAGGATAATTACAGTAAAATTGTCAAAAAATTGTTTACAGGTACGATGCAAGAATTTTCGACACAAAAGCAGATCAGAACAATACACAATAATGAACAAGGAATCCTAAGTACAATTAGGAAAACATCTCAGGGTTATACATTGGATTACTGAAGCACAATATGAGGATCATTACAAATAGTAATGCAGTAGAATATGCACTCATATTCTATTATTAAGTTAATATTAAGTTCCTTCCTCATGTTAAGTATCTTTGTGGTACTAGGGACATCCAAGGATTATCTTCAAGGCTTCGTTCTGCAAGTTTTCAAGCCCTTTAAGCTTTCTTTCAGTCATCAAGGCAAGCAGAGATGCAACATAATCCACTACCTCCTTTATGAACTGGCGTTACTCTTGCGTTTTTAAGGATATCAGGGAAGGTATGACACTCAAGGGATTTGTTGAACAGCAGAGCTATAGGTGGCGCAAGGGCATTGGAGGCGCTCTTGTATACAATGGATGGGATTTCACTGATGTTCCCAGCTTTGGTTTTTAGTGAATGTATGATGGACACAACATCTGACGGGCTGACTGGTGAGAGGAGAAGAGAGTTTGGATAGCTGCCTGAGAGATATGTGTTGATATGTGTCTGACTCTGTGGGATTTTACTTGCAAGGTTAGCACCAATCGATGAAAAGAAGCTATTAAATTCATTCGCCATTTCTAAGTCAGATGACAGTGTAAGGCCATCCTTAGAGAGTGTTATCTGGTTGTGGGAGTGTTGTTTAGTTCCCAGGATGTTAGAGATGGTATTCCATGTGCTTTTCATGTTGCCTTTTGCTTCTTTGAATCTAGTCTCATAGTATGAAAGTTTTGCTTTTCTTATGATACTGGTAAGCATGACGAGTACCTTTTAACTACTTCCATTGGAATTAGGCCACTCCTAAATTTCTTTTCGTATTCATGTTTTTTGTTGATTGATTTGATTATGCCACTTGTGAGCCACGGGTTATTTTTTCTTTTATCAGTTACTTGTTTGGTAAGGAGGGGACAGTGAGTGTTGTAGAGGCTTAGAGTTTTGGAGAGAAAGAGGTTAGTTGATGAGTTTATATCCTGTGAATTATTAAATTCAGATTCCCAGTTAATATTGTGAAGTGCATTAGAGAGATTGCCTAAAGCTGATTCACTATGTAGCCTGAATGAAAGTTTTTTGGTTTCTGGTGGTGATGTGTCAATGTTTGCTATGAGGAAAGTAGGATAGTGGTCAGTTGTTCTGTCATAAATTACCCCAGATGTAAGGGGAGCTGTTATATTAGTCCAAAGGTGATCCAGGGTAGTGGCAGATGTTTGAGTGACTCGGGTGGGCTTGGTGATTGTGGGGATTAGCATACAGGAGTGCATGCTGTTACGGAAATAGTCAACTTGAGGGTTGTTTTCAACATTCAATAAAGAAATTCTGGAGGGCTTCTGTGCAAGGGTTAGGATGAGCTAGCCTAAGCATTTTTATACCAATTTGACAGTTATTTTCAGTAACACGATAAACAACGCTCGGAATATTAAGTTCCTTTCTCATATTAAGTATCTTTGTGGTACGAGGGCACCCAAGGATTATCCTCACGGCTTCGTTCTGCAATTTTTCAAGCTCTCCAAGCTTTCTTTCAGGATGCCTTAAAGTTAGTTTAGTTCATTTATTATGCACCCCATACCCATCTTGTGGGCAGTAGTGGAAAGGGTTGCAGAGGCACATATATATGGGCTCAGGGACTGAACCCCACAATTCATTTAGCTAAGCAAGTTACAATCTTGATGAGCTAGTTACAAAATTCAGTATAAGTCGTCACATCAACAATGGGTTCGAGATCGATCACAAGTACAGTTTCTAAATTAAGCAACTGACATATGTGGAGAGCTAGTGTCACAATTGATATGTTTGTCCTGCACACCGCCCCCCATCCAGTGGGCAGCGGTGGATAGGTTACAATCACTTAGTTACTACTTACAGTTAGCAAACTGGGGATATTTGGCTAAAATTTCTGGTACCAGATAATTTTGAATGAAATATTGACACATCGTTGGTACATTGGTTATAAAATTGTCTCTGAATTCACTATCACATAGTGACGGAGGGTGTGCGAATAATTTTGTTGACAGTTAACATTTGGTCAGGTCTACATCGGCAGATAATGAGAATTCCCAGAAATACTTGTAACCGAGTCTAAGCCGAGCAGTAGTAACATCTAGAAGTCTGCTGATTTTATTGGATGAACCATAGATGTGTCGCTCCTCTTGCATAATAGTATTGAACGAAAGTTAATCTCCCCAAACAATTTCGCGTTTTGGGCAAGTTACCCCTCCACTCTCTCCATTTTTTTTTGGACATTCCCTGGTAGTGTGCGGAAATACTGAAAAGTGTATACTCTTTTCAACTTTGTCACCTTAATTCTCGTCCGATGTCTTTCATTTTGGTATCAATGCGTTCGCAATAGAATTCCCAACAGAACTATGTGAATATAATGTCAAAGACAGCAGCGCGCTCCACCCGCCGACAAGATGAATGTAGGCCAAGGGTACCAGAAAAAGAAAGCTGAGCGTGATATTACTGAAAAGTGTATACCCTTTTCAACTTTGTTACCTCAATTCTCATCCTAGGTTTTTCAATTTAGCATCAATGTGTTCGCAATAGAATTCTCTACAGGACTAAAGGCATATAAACTCCAAAAGCCCGGCTTGCCATCCGCAACAAACAGAGAAAGCGAGAGCGTGTTACCAGGGAGCGCACAAGAGCGATAAAATGTATACACTCTTTTCATTCTGGTCACCTCAATTGTCATCCTAGGTCTTTCATTTTGGTATCAATGTGTTCGCAATAGAATTTCCAACCGGAATTTATGCATGAAATGTCAAAAACAGCAGCGTGCTCCACCCGCTGACGTGATGAAAGCACGGCGGACCATCCACACAAAACAGAGAAAGTGAGAGAAAGTAACCTGGGAGCACTCTAGTGCAATGTAATGTGAACACACTTTTCACTTTGGTTACCTCAATTCTCGTCATATGTCTTTCATTTTGGTATCAATGTGTTCGCAATTGTATCTGCTGGCATTTTACCCTTTGCTTGGATCTGAAGGGTTTTAGGCTCACCACGATGCAATCTGATAGTACCACACGTGTATATACCTATCTTCAAGCAGCAATTCACTCATTCAAACCGACTTATAATAGTTATCCATATATAAATGGTAATCTTTGTTCTACCTGTTAACCTGTCATATGAAGAAAGATTGTCAAAGCTTATATTACATTCTCTAGAAAAGCAAAGAATTAGGAGTGACATATGGTAGAGGTGCACAATGGGATGAATGGACATAACAAAGGGGACATTAATGGGGTATTAAAAGTAGCAACACAAGACAGAACTCGAAACAAAGTGTAAAAATTGGAAAAATTTAGATTTAGGAAAGAACTGCATGGGTAAATACACTGGGTTTGTACCTTAAGGTTCATGTATGCAATATTACAGAGTTCCAGTTAACTCCCATGCATGCAATTAATTTATGTTATGTTTATGTTTTTTATGTTAAAATGTTTTTGTTGATTTGTTTGTATATTTTCATAAGTAAAGCATGCTTACCGTCTTATTCCAAGTTTTATGATAACTTTACAAGGTTTAAAACATAAAGTTCAATATATATTCTGGTTTTCACACAGGAATTATACGTTAATATAACATCATAATAACGTAATGATGTCGTGTAAATAACGTTATACTGACGTCATATAAATGTTATATTTATGTTATAAGAACGTAAATTGGATAGCTTTACAGAAAGTAAACAAAAAAAACTAAATGTTGACTGAAAATTATTTATTCTTAAATATAAAGCATGAAAACATTATAATACCATAGCATTTACTATTATTTTTAAATTTTTACATAAATCTTAAAAAACTGTGTCATAAGAATATATGTTTTTAGTTATATCCTTTGGTTTTAAGAATGTCAGATATACGTATTTATGTCAAAAGTTACAGTATTACCTTTGTGGAACCATTTAAAAACGTCCACAAACGTTCTGTGTTTGCTGGGAACCAATCACAGGTCAGAGAACTACTGAGATTCTGTGACAAATTCTCACTCAGTCAGCAGATTACAGAACCGACTAGGAATGAGAACACGCTGGACCTCATATTCACAAACAATGATGATAGCTAATCAGAGACATTACTGTCTCAGACACTACGTACTCGGACCACAAGCTCATTGAAGTGCAAACTAACATTAATAACGGTAGTAGGCCCAAGAGAAACAACAAGCGAGAAGGGCTATTCAATAAATTAAATTTTAATAATAAAAGGATAGACTCGGAGAAAATAAACAGGGAACTTACAACATTCAATGGGAAAATGTTTAAGTAATAAAAATCCTACACAAGGTCCAACGTAGAAAGAGAACACAGACGACATTACAGAAGAAGAAAAAAGTTAACAGAAGTGCTGAAGCAGACACGACTTTCCATACAAAGAAGGAATAATTTAAACAGGGAGAGTGAAGAAATCGAACAGACTGAAGCATTCATATCAACTTGACGAAAGGCAACTAAAACAGAAAGCAATTCAAAAAATAAAGAAATACCCAAAATATTTCTTCACATATGCTAAATCAAAAGCAAAAACCACTGCCAGTATTGGACCTATTCGTACTAGTGAAGGTTCATACACTGAGGATGACAAAGAAATTAGTGAAATCCTAAAAAAGCAATATGAGGACATGTTTAGCACCCCGATACACAGCATGAAAGTGGAAGATCCGGACAACTTCTTTACGCGTGATATACAAACCCCTGTAAATATAATTGATATCAACACGAGCGTGGCAGGTTTTGAAAGAGAAATTGACAATATGCCCATGCACTCAGCCCCGGGTTCAGACTCATGGAAATCAATATTTATAATGAAATTCAAAGTGCCAGTAGCACAGGCACTCAGAGAGTAGAGTGTGGAGAAAGAGCTTGGACACGGGGGAGATACCAGATGTGCTTAAAGCAGCAGACATAGCCCCTCCACTCAAGGGAGGTAGCAAAGCATTGGCAAAGAATTATAGACCAGTTGCACTTACGTCCCACATAATAAAATTCCTGTATTTGAGAGAGTGATCAGGAGTCAGGTCACTAGTTTCATGGAGACCAATGACCTCCACAATCCAGGCCAACATGGATTTAGAGCAGGAAGATCATGCCTCTCACAGATACTTGACCATTACGACAAAATCACTGAGGCATTAGAAGAAAAACAGAGTTCAGATGCAGTATACATGGATTCGCAAAGGCATTCGATAAATGTGACCATGAAGTGATAGCACACAAAAGGAGGTCAATGGGAATAACTGGTAAAGTAGGACGCTGGATACTCAGTTTTCTGTCGAATAGACCAGAGAGAGTAACAGTTAACATATAAAATCGAGTCCAAGCGCAGTTAAAAGCTGCAGTATCTCAAGGTACAGTCCTTGCACCATTGCTTTTCCTTATTCTCATATCAGATATAGACTCAAATACAAGGCACAGCTTTGTATCAACCTTTGCAGATCACACAAAAATCAGCATGAAAATTACCTCTGCTGAAGATATTGAAAAACTACAAGCAGATATTAATAAAGTTTTCGACTGGGCTACAGAAAATAACGTGATATTTAACAGCGATAAATTCCAGGTACTAAGATACAGTAAAATTGAGAACCTTAAACTTAATGTAGGGTACAAAACACAATCTAATTTGCCCATAGTAGGAAAGAAATATAAAGGATTTGGGAATAATGATGTCTGATGACCTAAATTTTAGGGAGCATAACCAAGCAAATATTGCGGCAGCCAGGAAAATGATAGGATAGATTACGAGAACTTTCAAATCCAGGGATCCCATCACAATGGTTGTACTCTTCAAATCACTTGTGCTGTCCCATCTTGAGTACTGCTCAGTACTCACTTCCCCATTTAGAGCAGGAGAGATTGCTGAAATAGAGTACAGAAAACATATACGGGATACATGAACGAGATAAAGCATCTAAATTATTGGGATCGTCTCAAAGCTCTCCGAATGTACTCACTAGAAAGACGATGGGAGAAATATCAAATAATATACAAGTGGGAAAATACTGGAGGGCCATGTCCCAAATCTGCACAGTAAAATAACAACATACTGGAGTGAACAATATGGTAGAAAATGCAGAGTACTATACAACCAGTGAAGAGTAGGGGTGCCATAGGCACAATTAGAGAGAACTATATAAACATCAGAGGTCCATGGTTGTTCAACATCCTCCCAGCGAGCATAAGAAATATTGCCGGAACAACCGTGGACATCTTCAAGAGGAAACTAGATAGTTTCCTCCAACGAGTGCCGGACCAACCAGGCTGCGATGGGTATGTGGGCCTGTGGGCTGCTGCAAGCAACAGCCTAGTGGACCAAACTCTCACAAGTCAAACCTGGCCTCGGGCCGGGCTTGGGGAGTAGAATAACCCCCAGAACCCCATCAACCAGGTATCAACTAGGTGTTTATGGATGAATAAATCATCAGGACGAGTAGAATTAACATGACCGAGATTAAAATACTTAGTCCATGTAGCAGGACCAAACAAAGCTTGGAAGGTATTAGAACCGGAAGGAATCGTGCAAGTGTGACTGCAGAGAGGACGGCCCCGAGCACCCCCAGTAAGAGAGGGGGTAAAAGGCGCAGTTGTTACAATGAGAGACGAAGCCACTCCATGTGATGAGGTGGTCATCACTGGGGGCTTGGGGCTCAACCCTGCCACAGAGGTAGAAGGGGAGCAGAGAGGGGTAGTCGGGACCTGGTAGACCAAGCTCTCACAAGTCAAGCCTGGCCTCGGGGACTAGAAGAACACCCAAAACATCATCAAGTGGGTATCAAGCAGGAAAAGTCTGGAGCTGCTTGGCCTGGGCCCAAAGTAGCAGGGGGCTACAGAGCCCGGCTTTCCATCACAGTCCGACTCGGGGCCCTGGTCTCCCACCCCACATCTGAGAAGTTAAAAATAAGGGTCAGATATCAGCATGTAAATGAACAGGTAAACATATCAACAAACAAGCCCCCATACCCACCATGGCGGCACAATAAGAGGATAGGACACCTTTTTTTTTTTTTTTTTGAGATATATACAAGAGTTGTTACATTCTTGTACAGCCACTATAGTACGCGTAGTGTTTCGGGCAAGTCCTTAATCCTATGGTCCCTGGAATACGATCCCCTGCCGCGAAGAATCGTTTTTTCATCCAAGTACACATTTTACTGTTGCATTAAACAGAGGCTACAGTTAAGGAATTGCGCCCAGTAAATCCTCCCCGGCCGGGATACGAACCCATGACATAGCGCTCGCGGAACGCCAGGCGAGTGTCTTACCACTACACCACGGAGACTGCGTATAATAAGACCTGATAAGACGTGGGCCCCCCCAGGGGTGCATCGTAGATATATGCCCTGCAATCACCACTTTAAGAACCATCAGTCCGTCAAGGTTGGGCTCAGCAACGAAGGAAAAGAGTGACAATAAAAGTGTCCCTTTGCTCAACAGTTTCGGGTACCACAGTTTTACGGGCGAAAGACTGTGCCTCATCTAACATCCAGTGTCAAAACAGAGGACGACATCTAAAAGAATGATCAAGAATAGCAAAAAGTCGCTGGGAAATAGCAATTAAAAAGGAGAATTGGGAAGGAAAATTAAACTCAGTAGGAAAAAGCATTCACCACATTGTGAAGTGTATTTGTCAAACAAAATATAATTACCTCTGAAGAACATCCAACTGACATTGTGATAGCACACTGTTAGATTAAAGGTATGTTAATATACCATTATGTGCCTCATTATCCTTCAACATTCTCTTAATTATCTTCCACACTCAAAGTGTTTAGCCTATTATTTGCATGTATCATTTTGTGTCTCTTCATACTTCCAAGTTGACTAAATCTCTTTCCACACTCTGGACACTCGTGAGGTTTATCACCTGAATGCACTAACATGTGAGTCTTCATACTTCCACGCTGACTGAATCTCTTCCCACACTCTGGACACTCATGCGGTTTCTCACCTGAATGCACTAACATGTGCTGTATTATAGATCCACGTTCTCTAAATTTTTTACCACACTCGGCACATTGAAAAGGTCTCTCATTCGCATGCACCTTCCTGTGAGTCTTCATACTTCCAAGATGCCTGAATCTTTTCCCACACTCTGGACATTTATTAGGTTTATCATCTGAATGCACTAACATATGAGTCTTCAAATGTCCACGCCGACTGAATCTCTTCTCACACTCTCGACACTTATGAGGTTTATCACCTAAATGCTCTAACATGTGAGTCTTCATATTTCCACGCCGACTGAATCTCTTCCCACACTCTGGACACTCGTGAGGTTTGTCACCTGAATGTACTAACATGTGAGTCTTCACATCTCCACGACGGGTGAATACCTTCGGACACTGTGGACACTGATGAGGTTTGTCACCTGAATGCACTAACATGTGAGTCTTCACATCTCCACGACGGGTGAATACCTTCGGACACTGTGGACACTGGTGAGACTTCATCTTCTTTATGACAGGTGCAGTTTGTGTGAAGGTTTTCTCCCCCGGATGTTGGGAGAAGCGTCAAGGCTTGAGTGTTGTTTCTTAGAGTTAGACTTGATGTGAGCACTTGGCGGTCAATGGTGGTGCTTCTTCTTTATGATAGGTGCAGTTTGTGTCAAGGTTTTCCCTTAATGCTCGTGCTGGATATCGACGAAGATTAATGAATGACGAAGATTAAGCCACCTAAAAGGTGGCACGGGCAAGAATAGCCCGTAAGTGGAGGCCTTTCTGAGCAATTACCAGTATCAATAGATGATACTGGAGATCTGTGGAGGTGCGACTGCACATTGCGTGACTGCTGGATATCACCTGCTGGTGCTGCTTATATGGAGGCGGTCGCGCACCCCTCTTCACCTAAGCGTTCCAATGTTTTTGTCTGGGTCCACATTTCATTTTTCCTGTTTCTTATTTTTGTTTATAACTAGTAATTTACAATTAACACTTGTATTTATCCTCATGTTTTTCAATCAAAGAATGTACTTCGAATTGTTTCTTTAAACATAAAGCCACACGATTATACTTTTAATAGGAAACAGCTCTCACCATAGTGGATGCACTACTGGGCATAGAGCTGACAAGTGTGAGTTTCATTTTCACTTTTATTTTATTTATTTATTTATTTATTTATTTATTTATTTATTTATTTATTTATTTACTTATAAGAAGGTACATTGGATTAGTGAAAGTGCATCCCCCTCGTTAAACAACAATTCTTCTCCCTGAGCAAAAGCAGCAGCTAGTACACCGAGAACTTCAACAAGATCTTGTAGATCTGAAGTTAAGAACATAAGAACAAGGTAACTGCAGTAGGCCTATTGGGCCATACGAGGCAGCTCCTATCTATAACCACCCAAATCCCACTCATAAACATGTCCAACCCACGCTTGAAACAATGGAGGGACCCCACCTCCACCACGTTACGCGGTAATTGGTTCCACAAATCAACAACCCTGTTACCGAACCAGTATTTACCTAAGTCTTTCCTAAATCTAAACTTATCCAATTTATACCCATTGTTTCGTGTTCTGTCTTGTGTTGACACATTTATATCCCCCTTTGTTATGTCCATTCATCCACTTGTAAACCTGTATCATGTCACCCCTAACTCTTCGCCTTTCCAGTGAATGCACCTCCAAAGGATACCTGATCAACCAGGCTGTGACTCATACGTCAGGCTGCGAGCAGCCGCGTCCAACAGCCTGGTTGATCAGTCCAGCAACCAGGAGGCCTGGTCGACGACCGGGCCGCAGGGACGCTAAGCCTCGGAAGCACCTCAAGGTAACCTCAAGGTAATGCAATTTAAGCTTTGTTAGTAACAAGACACCTGGTGTGGTTCTTAAGCTATATCTTGCTCTGGTTAGGCCCCATTTAGATTATGCAGTTCAGTTTTGGTCGCCTTATTATAGAATGGATATAAATTCACTTGAACGTGTCCAACGTAGGATGACTAAGTTAATTCCCCAAATTAGAAATCTTTCATATGAAGAAAGGTTAACAAAGCTTAAGTTGCATTCACTGGAAAGGCGAAGAGTTAAGGGTGACGTGATAGAGGTTTACAAGTGGATGAATGGACGTAACAGGGGGGTTATTAATAGGGTATTATAAATATCAACACATAAGAACAAAGGTAACTGCAGAAGGCCTATTGGCCCATACGAGGCAGCTCCTATCTCTAACCACCCAATCCCACTCATTGTCCACTACTTGTCCAACCGGCGCTTGAAACAATCGAGGGACCCCACCTCCACCACGTTTCGCGGTAATTGGTTTCACAAATCAACAACTCTGTTACCAAACCAGTATTTACCCAAGTCTTTCCTAAATCTAAACTTATCCAATTTATACCCATTGTTTCGATGTTCTGTCTTGTGTTGATACTTTTAATACCCTATTAATATCTCATTTGTTATGTACATTCATCCACTTGTAAACCTCTATCATGTCACCCCTAACTCTTCGCCTTTCCAGTGAATGCAATTTAAGCTTCCAGTGAATGCAGCTCCTATCTATAACCACCCAATCCCACTCATATACTTGTCCAACCTATACTGCTTCACAGTCTTTATGAGGGTGTCCAGCTGCTGGACACCTTTGTTGACCAGGAGAGTGGCTGTGTTGATGGCTTCAGGGTGGCCACTGCATGATTCAGGAACTCTTAAAGCTCTTCTAAGGTCATTGGTTGCTTCACATTCCAGAAGATAGTGAAGTAATGGCTTTTCTGTGACAGTTTGGCAGAAGATGCACTCTCTCTGTCGGGGTTCACCAATCTCCCAGTTGCATCTGTAACCTAGACGTAGTCTATATAACCTAACTGCTATTTCCCTGTGGATTCCTTTTGGGATATTTAACCTTTCTAATTTGGTTGCCTGAAGATACCATGTTGCAGATGACGAACCTTCAGCTATTCTCTGGTGCAGGTAGGCTTTGTTGAGATGTGAGAGTTTTTTGGTGATGATATTTTTTATGTTCTCTAGGCTGGGTTGAATTGTTTTATGTATCACTGGATGACGAGTTGCCAATTTAGCAATTTCATCAGCTTTTTCATTTAATGGGATTCCAATATGGGATGGGATCCAGTTTAAAGTTATGTTGAGTCCTTTGCCTTATTAGCGACTGCTCCAAGATACAAAATGGTGGTAATTATTTCCACATTATCTTTCCACTGTTTTTGTCCTAGTATTTGAAGTGCAGCTTTTGAGTCTGTGTGTATGATTGCATTTTGAGTGTTTTGTGCAATCACATATGCGAATGCCTGTTGTATGGCAAACAGCTCAGTTTGGGTTGATGATACTAGTCCTCCCAGTCTCCAATATGCCTGTACGCTGGTCATGCAAAGAGCAGCGCCAGCACTCTCATTTTCTGTGTCCACCGATCCGTCTGTGAAGATGTGGGTGGCTCCTGCTACTGCTATGCTATACATTTGCTCTTCTATTATGCGCCTTAGGATTGTCGGATCATAGGCAGCCTTTTTCATTGGGAGACTTTCTACTGTATTACTATTTTGAAAGTAGGCTCTTCCCACGGCGCGGAAGAAGTGTAATTTGGGTGTGGATGATCACCCTCTCTATCAATAATCATGTTTTTTAAATGTAGTCTGTTTAGGACTTTTCCTGCTCTTGCAACCCAAGAGTTCCCATTGTTTTGGCCTAGTCCAACCACCAAGGCCTGCCGTACTGGGATGGGATCAGAAGAAATAATTATCTTACTGATAATTGTAGCTGTCCTTTGTGATATTCTTTCTTGTAGAGAGGGCAAACTCCAGTCTAAGAGTTTCAAGCCTGGTCCACATGGGGGCTCCCAGTGCAGCTCTCATAGCATTGTTTTGGGCAACTTCAAGCTTTTTCCACTGTTGGTGTGATAGATTTGTGAGTGCAGGTGCGGCATAATCGATCACTGATCTGACTGCCTGTACATAGTATGTGCGAAGGACTTGCAGATTGGCTCCTCCAGAAAGGGAGGTTAGCGACCTGAGGATTGCCATCCGGGCCGCAGTTCGCTCTCTCAAGTATGTGACCTCAGCATTAAAATTCATGTGTGTGTCCAGGATGATTCCTAGATACTGATAGGTGTTGACCCATTCTATTGGTTGACCCTGTACAGTGAGTTGGATGTTGGGCTTCGCTATTTTTATGGGCATGGCCTTTGACTTTGAGGGGTTGAGTTTGATCCCAATCTGTTTTGCCTCTTTACTGATGCAGTCAAAGCATTTGTGTGCAAGGCGCGCCGCATCCCTTCCTTTTATGATGATGACAAAGTCGTCCGCGTAGTTTAGCAGCCTGCAGTGATGTGGGAGTTTCAACCTCATTATTCTTTCCATTAAACAGTTGAAGAGAAGAGGACTGAGAATACCTCCTTGCGGTGTACCATTTTCATGTCTTTTGTACTCAGAGACTGTGCCATGAAGTTTTACTCTTGCTTCTCTGTTTATGAGACAGTTTTTGGTCCAGGAGAGCAGGATCGGCACTCTGACCTCTTTGTCAATGAGGCAGCAGAGAATAGCTGGGGCGCTAGCCAGTTCAAAGGCTTTTTCGAGGTCCAGGAATATCAGCATTCCTGGTCTGTCATTCAAGTGGGCTAACAGAGTTGTAATACATTCCACTGTGCCAACCCCTCTTCTATAGGCATACATATCATGGTGCAGTTTAGGCATTTTCCACTCCAATCTGTTGAGTGCCATTCTGTCAGCCGTCTTGGCTGCACAGCTTTGGAGAGAGATGGGCCTGGGATTAGCTGGATCTTTGGGTTTTGGGATCGGCACTATGTCTGCTCTATTCCAAGCAGAAGGTCTAGTTTGAGAAGTCCAGGCTAAATTAATTAACCTTAGGTATGCAGCGTCTCCCTCTGGGCCGAGGTTTCTAATCATTTTATAGGTTATTTTGTCGGCTCCAGGGGATGTATCCTTGGAGTTTTTCTTAGCCCTATTGAGTTCATCCAGTGTGAAGAGGGCATTAGTGTCAGAGACTTCTTCACATGCTGTAAGGATTCTGTGCCACCTTTCTTCCTCTAGTCCGGTCTGTACTGCTAATACATCTGGTGGAAGTTGATTGTTGGCTGCTCTCTCTGCAAACCTGGTTGCCAGTACTTCGGCTTCCTGTTGAGGATCCTTGGGGTGTGGAGCTTTAGGTGTTTTATTCCCTTTGGCCCGGTGAATTTGCTGCCACATCTCTCCGAGAGAGGTGTGTTCATTCAGGTGTGAACACCATTCCAGCCACTTTTGTTCTTTTATTTGTCTGGTCTCTCGATGTACATGTTCCTTGACCTCACAAAGTAATATCCTGTTGCGGTCACTTGGCTGCTTTTTGTATAGCTTTCTTGTTCTATTGAGTATATGGTTGGGTTTTTTGACACGTTCGCAATAGTACCAATGATCTTTATGGTGTCCGGTGGACTGTTTTTTCAGTGGGATTGAGTAGTTGGCTGCACTTTGAATCATACGAACATAAGAACAAAGGCAACTGCAGAAGGCCTGTTGGCCCATAAGAGGCAGCTCCTATTTATAACCACCCAATCCCACTCATATACATGTCCAACCCATGCTTGAAACAATCGAGGGACCCCACCTCCACAATGTTACGCGGCAATTGGTTCCACAAATCAACAACCCTGTTACTGAACCAGTATTTACCCAAGTCTTTCCTAAATCTAAACTTATCCAATTTATACCCATTGTTTCGTGTTCTGTCTTGTGTTGATACTTTTAATACCCTATTAATATCTCATTTGTTATGTCCATTCATCCACTTGTAAACCTCTATCATGTCACCCCTAACTCTTCGCCTTTCCAGTGAATGCAACTTGAGCTTTGTTAATCTTTCTTCATATGAAAGATTTCTAATTTGGGGAATTAACTTAGTCATCCTACGTTGGACACGTTCAAGTGAATTTATATCCATTCTATAATATGGCGACCAAAACTGAACTGCATAATCTAAATGGGGCCTAACTAGAGTAAGATATAGCTTGAGAACCACACCAGGTGTCTTGTTACTAACGCTGCGATTAATAAATCCAAGTGTCCGATTTGCCTTATTATGAACATTTATGCATTGATCCTTTTGTTTTAAATTCTTACTAATCATAACTCCCAGATCCCTTTCGCAATTCGACTTCGCAATCTCAACACCATCTAGCTCGTATCATGTAACCCTATCATCATTACCTAACCTCAGAACTTTACATTTATCAGCATTAAACTCCATCTGCCAATCCTTCGACCATTTCAAAACCCTATCTAGATCAACTTGAAGTGATTGTGAGTCCTCCTCCGAATTAATTTCCCTACCGATTTTCGTATCATCGGCAAATTTGCAAATGTTGCTACTCAAACCTGAATCTAAATCATTTATATATATTATAAACAACAAAGGTCCCAGGACAGAGCCCTGAGGCACCCCGCTTACAACATTTTCCCACTCTGACTTGACTCCATTTATACTAACTCTCTGTTTCCTTTGGTATAGCCATGCCCTAATCCAGCTTAATATAGCACCCCCAATACCATGAGACTCTATCTTTTTAATCAGTCTTTCATGTGGCACTGTATCAAAAGCTTTGCTAAAGTCAAGGTACACAACATCACAATCCTTACCACTATCAACTGCCTCAACAATGCTAGAATAAAAAGATAACAAATTTGTTAAACATGAACGGCCATTTATAAAACCATGTTGCGACTCAATTATTAATTTATGTTTTTCAAGATGAAGACCAATTTTATTTGCTATTATAGATTCGGATAACTTTCCCACAATAGACGTTAGGCTAATTGGTCGATAGTTAGACGCAAGTGATCTATCTCCTTTCTTAAAAACTGGTATCACATTAGCAACTTTCCAAAACTCTGGCACTCTGCCTGACTCTATTGATTTATTAAATATGGTAGACAGTGGGTCACAAAGCTCCTCTTTGCATTCTTTAAGCACCCTGGCAAACACTTCATCCGGCCCTGGGGATTTGTTTGGTTTGAGTTTTACTATTTGTTTAAGAACATCCTCCCTGGTAACTGCTAAACTCGTCAACCTGTCCTCGTCCCCACCCACATAGACTTGTTCGGCTGAAGGGGCCATGTCACCCGAAAATCCGATGAAAAATGGAATATTTACGAAAAATTACGAAAAATACTACAACGTTCTGGCAACACTGTGGTCCAAACCGTTTAATGATATCTTGAAAAATAACGTAATTAGAGTCAAATTTCCCGCTGCAACTTTCGTGAATCTGGTCCTCGCGCCGTGAGTACGCCGCGGGGTATTGTATCTTACGTTGTAGATGTCTTATTTTTCGTAATAGCGTTGAAAATAACATGTTATGCATAAAATGAATATAAACTAAACATATGGCAACACAACATATGGTCTGACACGAGGGTGGTGCAGTCAGTGACTGCGTGTCACTGACACGCAGTGGTCAAAGGATTGGCAGATGCAGTTTAATGCTGATAAATGTAAAGTTCTGAGGTTAGGTAATGATGATAGAGTTACAAGATACGAGCTAGATGGTGTTGTGATTGCGAAGTCGGATTGCGAAAGGGATCTGGGAGTTATGATTAGTAAGAATTTAAAACAAAAGGATCAATGCATAAATGTTCGTAATAAGGCAAATCGGACACTTGGATTTATTAATCGCAGCGTTAGTAACAAGACACCTGGTGTGGTTCTCAAGCTATATCTTGCTCTAGTTAGGCCCCATTTAGATTATGCAGTTCAGTTTTGGTCGCCATATTATAGAATGGATATAAATTCACTTGAACGTGTCCAGCGTAGGATGACTAAGTTAATTCCCCAAATTAGAAATCTTTCATATGAAGAAAGATTAACAAAGCTTAAGTTGCATTCACTGGAAAGGCGAAGAGTTAGGGGTGACATGATAGAGGTTTACAAGTGGATGAATGGACATAACCGGGGGGATATTAATAGGGTATTAAAAGTATCAACACAGGACAGAACACGAAACAATGGATATAAATTGGATAAGTTTAGATTTAGGAAAGACTTGGGTAAATACTGGTTCAGTAACAGGGTTGTTGATTTGTGGAACCAATTGCCGCGTAACATTGTGGAGGTGGGGTCCCTCGATTGTTTCAAGCACGGGTTGGACAAGTATATGAGTGGGATTGGGTGGTTATAGAATAGGAGCTGCCTCGTATGGGCCAATAGGCCTTCTGCAGTTACCTTTGTTCTTATGTTCTTATGTGTCTCTCATGGAGAGAGGATGTTTGCTGACGCGCTCACACAATATCTCCCAGAACATGCTATTTTTGCTATTTTTAGCTATTTGTACTGCAATATGACTTACCAAACGAACAAGAGAGAAGCATTGACAGCTAGATGCATGCGAGCTCTCCATACGAGCTGGCCGCAATGCGTAAATCACCAGTCACGAGTGACAGCAGGTTGAGAAACTTTGAGAGCGCGCTACGCAACTCCAACTTTTACAACTAGATAAAATTTCACAGCCTTTATTTATTATTCTATTTACATGAAACTTGCACATTATATGTAGAGTTTACGCCTCTATAAACGCATGTCATTATTCTTATCTACGTAGATTTATTGATTTTATAAATAATGATACACCTCATTTTGTTGCATACGTTTTTGGGAAACTTTTATAAAATCTGTATTATTGCACTAAATACATCTGGGATAATAATGTCACATGCAAATCTTTATTATATAGTAAGGTCGTAGCTGAGTGTCTTATAAATGATTTTGGTTCACAATTGTGGGCTGTGAAATTTTTTGAACATGGTTGAAAAATTCGTCTTTTTTTTTGTTTGTTTTTTTTCTCCGTCTCTATTTAGGCTGAGATGCTGAAACTTGGCCTAGGTGCAGCACCTTTCACATGTATCAGGATAATAAATTATGAATACCCTACAACAATTTTTTAAATCCGGGTGACTTGCCCCCTGAAGGCATATTGTTAAGTTCCTCTTTAGTAAATATAGATACAAAATATTTAAATATTTATTAAAAATACTACTCACCTCTTCATCACTATCTGTTATTTGACCTGTCTCAGTTTTTAATGGACCTATCCTTTCCCTAGTCTTAGTACGATATAACTGAAAAAACCCTTTAGGATTTGTCTTTGCTTGCTCTGCTATGCGAACTTCATAGTTTCTTTTTGCTTTCCTTATCTCTTTTTTAACATTTCTAACCAGTTGTACGAATTCCTGTTCTAAAGTGACCTCCCCATTTTTAATCCTTTTGTACCAAGCTCTCTTTTTACCTATAAGGTTCTTCAAATTCTTTGTTATACACTTTGGGTCATTAGTATTCGATCTATTCAATTTGTATGGTATACTCACCCCTTTTGGGACTGGATATATTTTGTGCTACTAATTGTGATTGAGTCATTCTTCATGATCAACTTGTGCCTGGTTGTTATTGCTACTCAGTTTTCAGAGACTAAGAAGCGAGAAATGGAGCGAATGAAAATGGAGCGGCGTGCCAGGTTTCAGTCAACTAGTACACTTGCATCTGGTTCCACTTCGGAACCAAATTCATGCTATGCAGAAATTATAAAATATATTGCTCACTTATGGTGACGAGGAAAGAGAAAATTTTACATTCGGTACAAACAGTTTCGCCGGAGAAACAAGTCTGATCATCCTCATCAGCTGAGCCTCAAGAAGCAGCGTCGTCGTCGACAATATGAGGCAGCACAGAGTGCCATTATCAGTCGGGAAGGTGGAGCATCTGGAGTGCCAAGCACTGTAGTAGCCATGGCTCCTACTGTTGGTGGCATTGGACCTGGTGGAGCCTTAACTGTGATGAATAACATAAGCTCAACATCTCCACAGCTTTTGTCACCTCCAGAAGTACACGAAGTTCCAGACGACTCGAGAAACAATAATGCTCCCCGCATTAGCCCAGAATTTTCTGACATAGATCCTCAAGCCTCCACACATCGTCCTGTTCTCCTCAAAATCTCAAGTGGTACAAGTGGGGATGGCAGCAATGAGCTCTTGCCACCATCACCAGGTGGTCAGGGCACCTGTACCCCACGACAGCATCGACGCAGCTCTGTCATGTTCAGTGATGTAGTGCTTCTCCATGGTCATGCTGGGGAGACAGCAACAAAAAATGTCTGTCACAGTGAGAAGACTACGCAAACTGACGATGAACCTCTAGATCCATCATATTTCCGTGAGCCCTTACCCCATCACCTCACACACCAGGACCACCTTCTCTTATGCCCCCTGCTCTACTACCCCCAGCCCTCCTACCCCTTAACAAGAATAAATCTTCCTTGCGTTCTGTCTCGCGAACACCCTCTAATAATGGTTCAGGGGGAAAAGGTTCTCTCACTTGTGGAGAACTACTGGCACTTAGTGGTGCTCTTTCTGCTGCTTTGCCCACACACTTGGGCATTGACTCCCGTTCCGTCCACACACTTTATTCTTCATTGGCCAAAGGAGTTAAACACTTTTCAGCACCAACTTTATTCTTTTCTGCTGATCAAGCCCTTGCAGGTTTCACAAATTACTATTCAGAGTCTGATTCCTGTGACTCAGAGTCTGACTGGAGTGATGAAGATTGGAAGGATGAGGGGACAAAACAGCCTTCTTTAGCCCACAGATTTTGTTCACAAATTCGTGTGTATATCCACACGGATCCACCAGCTTCTTCGTATGAAGAAGCTGGTGGATCACCGATACTTTCCACGGGGCATTCTTATTGCTATCCTCATCAACACCCTCAGCATGGGCATCGAGTACCATAACCAGCCAATGATGTTGACAATTATTGTGGAACTGAGCAACTTCGTCTTCTCAGCCGTGTTTGCCGTCGAAATGTTGCTAAAGGTTATTGCCGAGGGACCCTTTGGTTACATAAGCAATGGTTTAAATGTTTTTGATGGCATCATTGTCATCCTCAGGTAATGTGATAATAAATTTGAGAAAGTTGTTTGTAAGCTAATTTTAATTTTATGCAAATTTTTTTGCATTATTAGACTTAAGATTGTATTTTCTGACATGTCAAAAATAATTCCAGATACAGTAAATGGAAATTGGTTGGTACAAAGTTGTTATATTGTTAGAAAAATGCTAAGTTGATTTTTGAAGCACAAAAACAGTAATTTTATTACTACATATATGTAGTATTCAACACGAATATACAAACATCACTAACAACTTGAAATAATAATAAGATAAGAATAAAGGACACTACAGAAAGCATAAGTATACTTAGCTCCATACCCATTGAATTTTCATGTCATCTTCCACCCAAGGTGAGCATGGGATTAACAAGTGGATAATCTGGGAACATACAAACCAAACCCTCAAAGAAACATGCTAAAACCTCTCTTAACTACAACTCTCCTCTCAAAACCTCTCTCTCAACAACAACGGCGAGAAACAATGTGCAGAGTTTCTTTCACCCTATGCCCCTGTTACCTAGCAGTAAAATAGGTACCTGGGTGTTAGTCAGCTATCACGGGTTGCTTCCTGGGGGTTGAGGCCTGGTCGAGGACCGGGCCGCGGGAACACTAAAAAGCCCCGAAATCATCTCAAGATAACCTCAAGAAGATCCTACATCACTACACATAAGGGGCATAACTGGCCGACCCCTCACAGTGTTCAAGAGAGAACTGGATAAGCACCTCCAAAGGATACCTGATCAACCAGGCTGTGACTCATACGTAAGTCTGCGAGCAGCCGCGTCCAACAGCCTGGTTGATCAGGTCGGCAACCAGGAGGCCTGGTCGACGACCGGGCCGCGGGGGACGTTAAGCCCCGGAAGCACCTCAAGGTAAGCAATGGTATAACCTTAAGGTATCCTACACTGGACACGTTCAAGTGAATTTATATCCATTCTATAGTACGGCGACCAAAACTGAATTGCATAATCTAAATGGGGCCTAACCAGAGCAAGATATAGCTGAGGAACCACACCAGGTGTCTTGTTACTAACGCATCGATTAATAAATCCCAGTGTCCTATTTGCCTTATTACGAACATTCATGCATTGATCCTTTTGTTTTAAATTCTTACTAATCATAACTCCCAGATCCCTTTCGCAATCCGACTTCGCAATCTCAACACCATCAAGCTCGTATCTTGTAACTCTGCAAATCATCACTACCTAGCCTCAGAACTTTACATTTATTAGCATTAAACTGCATCTGCCAATCCCTTGACCATTTCAAAACCCTATCTAGATCAACTTGAAGTGATAGTGAGTCTTCTTTCGTGCCAATTCCCCCACCGATATTCGTATCATCTGCAAATTTGCAGATGTTGCAACTCAAACCTGAATCTAAATCATTTATATATATTATAAACAACAGAGGTCCCAGGACAGAGCCTTGAGGCACTCCACTAACATGAACCCAGCGATAGGTGACGTAAAAGGGGATTTCGATGTGGATTTAATATATAACTTATTTAAGAATATTCTAAACAAAGCACAGGAACATTGTATACTATACAAATTGAATAGATCGAATACTAATGACCCAAAGTGGATAACAAATAATTTGAAGAACCTTTTAGGTAAAAAGAGAGCTTGGTACAAAAGGATTAAGAATGGGAAGTCAGTTTAGAACAGGAATTCATACAACTGGTTAGAAATGTTAAAAAAGAGATTAGGAAAGCAAAAAGAAACTATGAAGTTCGCATAGCAGAGCAAGCAAAGACAAATCCTAAAGGGTTTTTTCAGTTATATCGAACTAAGACTAGGGAAAGGATAGGTCCATTGAAAACTGAGACAGGTCAAATAACGGATAATGACAAGGAGATGAGTAGTATTTTTAACAAATATTTTATATCTGTATATTATATGTGTTATATTATCATAGCAATATGGAAGTTGTAGTGAAGGATCTGGTGACTCTAGTGGGAGCCCTGAGGACAGAGTTGGACTCTCTGCGGGAGGAGGTGCGTCAGCTGAAAGAACAACGAGAAGTAACGAAGGAGGAGACCAGTAGTAAAGGGACCTCGTCTTGAAGAGTTGTGAAAGACAGGGGCCTTAAGAAGACTTTGATAAAGCAGCCTTCAAACGCCATAGCAACTTCTAATTCATTTGACGTTTTGGAGGACGAGTGCTGTGGTGAGACTGCGGATCGCACAAAAGGGAAAGCAACGAAGAGCAAGGAAGCGCAGGCCCCCTCAGAGAGTAAAGGAAGTACCTAAGCAAACCTTAGTTGTGGGAGATTCCCAGATAAGGTATTTGGATAGAACGTTTTGTGCTAGAGATAGGGGGAACAGGTTAAGGGTTTGCTATCCCGGAGCTGGCATTGGTGATATTATAAACAACATGAAGGACCTGGTGACAATATAACAATGTGCTTTAATATACTTACTTATCTCTCTCATCTCATTTTTCTCTTGTAATGTATCTTTCATTTATCAATTCTGATTGAAATTACCTACTTAAAATTATCTGCTAGATTAAGGACCTGCCCGAAACGCTGCGCGTTCTAGTGGCTTTACAAGAATGTAAATACTGTACTATCCAATGTATTCTCACAAACCCAATGTACCTTCTTTTATATATATAAATAAATAAAAAAAATAAACATGAATGATATTATGGCTGGTAATGGGAACAATCCCATTATTTGCATTAGCGTGGGAGGAAATGATGTTGGTCGAGTTAGGAGTGAGGAACTGATTCAGAGGTATAAAACAGCCATAGAATTAGTTAGGAGCAAGGGAGGAATCCCGATCATATGTGGCATTCTTCCAAGAAAGGGAGTGGGAAATGAATGGATATCGAGGGCACTTGGTGTCAATTGCCGGCTGGAAAGATATTGCAAATCAAATGCAATATCTTTCATAGACAACTGGGAACACTTCTATGGAAGAAATGAAATGTATGCTCGTGATGGGGTGCCTCTATAGAGAGCTGGGGTTGTTGCTGTTACGAACTCGTTGGAAGAAGTGGTTAGAGGTGTTTGGGTTTAAACTGTTAGTAGTTAGAGGTATGGGAATTGATTTGGAGGAAGTAGGTAATAAAAGTATGTGTTTGTGGGAGAAAGGAATCGGCAAAATGATCAGGGAAAGAGACGGGCCTCAAAATAACAATTCACTTAGGGTATATTACACTAACAGTAGAAGTCTAAGAAATAAAATTAACGAATTAAATGCTCTTGTCTGCACAGAAAAAATAGATATTATTGCACTTACCGAAACGTGGATGAATGTAGAAAATAGAGAACTATTAGCTGAATATCAAATAAATGGATTTAAACTATTTCACACAGATAGATATATTAGACGAGGAGGTGGAGTAGCCATATATGTTAGGGACAATTTGAAATGTAGTCTCAAAGAGGGAATCAAAACTGAGCCACACACAGAAACTATTTGGATAGAATTAAACGAAAAAGCAAATAATATTATAATAGGAGTTATATATAGGCCACCAAATTTAGACAATGGAAGCAGAGCATCTATGGGATGAAATATCTAGAGCATCTAGATCTAACAGTATTTATGTCATGGGTGACTTTAATTTTAGTGGAATAAACTGGTTGAACAAAACAGGGAATAGTGAAGCAGAAGATTTTCTAGAATTAATTGACGATTGCTTTCTTACGCAACACATTAAGGAACCAACACGGGAAAATAATATTTTAGATTTAGTGTTAACTAACAGGGAAACACAAATTAATGACATCGAAATAGGGAGTGAGCTAGGGAACAGTGATCACAAAGAAATCAGATTTAGCATAGAATGGAATAGACCAGTAGGAGAAAATTCTGTTAAAGTGCCAGATTTTCGAAAAGCTGATTTTAATAGCCTAAGAAATTTTTTGGGTCAAATTGATTGGAAAGTCTTGGGTATGGGGTGTGGGCCGGTCTTGGAGCGAGACATGAACCCAGCGATAGGTGACGTAAATGGGGATTTCGATGTGGATTACGAATATTTATGCATTGATCCTTTTGTTTTAAATTCTTGCTAATCATCACTCCCAGATCCCTTTCGCAATTCGACTTCGCAATCTCAACACCATCTAGCTCGTATCTTGTAACCCTATCATCATTACCTAACCTCAGAACTTTACATTTATCAGCATTAAACTCCATCTGCCAATCCTTCGACCATTTCAAAACCCTATCTAGATCAACTTGAAGTGATTGTGAGTCCTCCTCCGAATTAATTTCCCTACCGATTTTCGTATCATCGGCAAATTTGCAAATGTTGCTACTCAAACCTGAATCTAAATCATTTATATATATTATAAACAACAGAGGTCCCAGGACAGAGCCCTGAGGCACCCCACTTACAACATTTTCCCACTCTGACTTGACTCCATTTATACTAACTCTCTGTTTCCTTTGGTATAGCCATGCCCTAATCCAGCTTAATATAGCACCCCCAATACCATAAGACTCTAACTTTTTTATCAGTCTTTCATGTGGCACTGTATCAAAAGCTTTGCTAAAGTCAAAGTACACAACATCGCAATCCTTTCCACTATCAACTGCCTCAACAATGCTAGAATAAAAAGATAACAAATTTGTTAAACATGAACGGCCATTTATAAAACCATGTTGCGACTCAATTATTAATTTATGTTTTTCAAGATGAAGACGAATTTTATTTGCTATTATAGATTCAAGTAACTTTCCCACAATAGACGTTAGGCTAATTGGTCGATAGTTAGACGCAAGTGATCTATCTCCTTTCTTAAAAACTGGTATAACATTAGCAACTTTCCAAAACTCTGGCACTCTGCCTGACTCTATTGATTTATTAAATATGGTAGACAGTGGGTCACAAAGCTCCTCTTTGCATTCTTTAAGCACCCTGGCAAACACTTCATCCGGCCCTGGGGATTTGTTTGGTTTGAGTTTTACTATTTGTTTAAGAACATCCTCCCTGGTAACTGCTAAACTCGTCAACCTGTCCTCGTCCCCACCCACATAGACTTGTTCGGCTGAAGGCATATTGTTAAGTTCCTCTTTAGTAAATACAGATACAAAATATTTATTAAAAATACTACTCATCTCTTCATCACTATCTGTTATTTGACCTGTGTCAGTTTTTAATGGACCTATCCTTTCCCTAGTCTTAGTACGATATAACTGAAAAAACCCTTTAGGATTTGCCTTTGCTTGCCCTGCTATGCGAACTTCATAGTTTCTTTTTGCTTTCCTTATCTCTTTTTTAACATTTCTAACCAGTTGTACGAATTCCTGTTCTAAAGTGACCTCCCCATTTTTAATCCTTTTGTACCAAGCTCTCTTTTTACCTATAAGGTTCTTCAAATTCTTTGTTATCCACTTTGGGTCATTGGTATTCGATCTATTCAATTTGTATGGTATACTACGTTCCTGGGCTTTGTTTAGAATATTCTTAAATAAGTTATATATTGAATCCACATCGAAATCCCCATTTACGTCACCTATCGCTGGGTTCATGTCTCGCTCCAAGACCGGCCCCCACCATATACCCAAGACTTTCCAATCAATTTGACCCAAAAAAATTCTAAGGCTATTAAAATCAGCTTTTCGAAAATCTGGCACTTTAACAGAATTTTCTCCTACAGGTCTATTCCATTCTATGCTAAATCTGATTTCTTTGTGATCACTGTTCCCTAGCTCACTCCCTATTTCGATGTCATTAATTTGTGTTTCCCTGTTAGTTAACACTAAATCTAAAATATTATTTTCCCGTGTTGGTTCCTTAATGTGTTGCGTAAGAAAGCAATCGTCAATTAATTCTAGAAAATCTTCTGCTTCACTATTCCCTGTTTTGTTCAACCAGTTTATTCCACTAAAATTAAAGTCACCCATGACGTAAATACTGTTAGATCTAGATGCCCTAGATATTTCATCCCATAGATGCTTTGCTTCCATTCTGTCTAAGTTTGGTGGCCTATATATAACTCCTATTATAATATTATTTGTTTTTTCGTATAATTCTATCCAAATAGTTTCTGTGTGTGGCTCAGTTTTGATTCCCTCTTTGAGACTACATTTCAAATTGTCCCTAACATATATGGCTACTCCCCCACCTCGTCTAATATATCTATCTGTGTGAAATAGTTTAAATCCATTTATTTCATATTCAGCTAATAGTTCTCTATTTTCTACATTCATCCACGTTTCGGTAAGTGCAATAATATCTATTTTTTCTGTGCAGACAAGAGCATTTAATTCGTTAATTTTATTTCTTAGACTTCTACTGTTAGTGTAATATACCCTAAGTGAATTGTTATTTTGAGGCCCTTTTCTTTCCCTGATCATTTTGCCAATTCCTTTCTCCCACAAACAAATACTTTTATTATCTCCTTCCTCCAAATTAATTCCCATACCTCTATCTACTAACAGTTTAAATCCAAACAAACACCTGTAACCACTTCTTCCAACGAGTTCGCAACAGCAACAACCCCAGCCCTCGATAGATGCACCCCATCACGAGCACACATTTCATTTCTTCCATAGAAGGGTTCCCAGTTGTCTATGAAAGATATTGCATTTGATCTGCAATATCTTTCCAGCCGGCAATTGACACCAAGTGCCCTTGACATCCATTCATTTCCACTCCCTTTCTTAGTAGAATGCCACATATTATCGGGATTCCTCCCTTGCTCCTAACTAATTCAATGGCTGTCCTGAATCTCTGTATTAGTTCCTCACTCCTTACTCGTCCAACATCATTACCCCTGCACTAATACAAATAATGGGTTTGTTCCCATTTCCTGTCATAATATCATTCATGTTTCCAACAATATCACCAATTCCAGCTCCAGGGTAGCAAACCCTTAATCTGTTCCCCCTATCTCTGGCACAAAACGTTCTGTCTAAATACCTCACCTGGGAATCTCCCACAACCAAAATTCGCTTCGATTCTCCCTTTTCCTTTCGAGCAGTTTGAGGGACCTGCGCTTTAATGCTCCTCGTTACTTTGTCTTTGCCACCTCGTTGAACAACAGGTTCAACACAGCACTCGTCCTCTAATACGTCAAATGGATTAAAAGTCCTTAGGTGTAGGCTATTAGTTGTCGGTTTTGCCAAGGTCTTCTTAAGACCCCTGTCTTTCACAACTTGCCAAGACGAGGACTTCTTAATACTGGTCCCGTCAGTCCTTCTTAATGAGGTCCCGTCAACACTGGCCTCCTCCTTCGTTTCCTCCCGAAGTCCCAGCCGTCGCACCTCCTCCCGCAGGGAATCCATCTCTGCTCTCAGAGCTCCAACCATACTCACCAAATCCCTCACCAATCCCTCCATTATTGCAATAATAATGTTATTAGAATCGGAGCTTCAGCTAACACAACCTCTCACTGTGACTGCACCTGACTGACTCTACAAAACACAAATAACAAGACACCTGGTGTGGTTCTCAAGCTATATCTTGCTCTAGTTAGGCCCCATTTAGATTATGCAGTTCAGTTTTGGTCGCCATATTATAGAATGGATATAAATTCACTTGAACGTGTCCAGCGTAGGATGACTAAGTTAATTCCCCAAATCAGAAATCTTTCATATGAAGAAAGATTAACAAAGCTTAAGTTGCATTCACTGGAAAGGCGAAGAGTTAGGGGTGACATGATAGAGGTTTACAAGTAGGTGAATGGACATAACAAAGGGGATATTAATAGGGTATTAAAAGTATCAACACAAGACAGAACACGAAACAATGGGTATAAATTGGATAAGTTTAGATTTAGGAAAGACTTGGGTAAATACTGGTTCAGTAACAGGATTGTTGATTTGTGGAACCAATTACCGCGTAACGTGCTGGAGGTGGGGTCCCTCGATTGTTTCAAGCGCGGGTTGGACAAGTATATGAGTGGGATTGGGTGGTTATAAATAGGAGCTGCCTCGTATGGGCCAATAGGCCTTCTGCAGTTGCCTTTGTTCTTATGTATTTACTAAAGAAGAACTTAAGAACATAAGAACAAAGGTATCTGCAGAAGGCCTATTGGCAAATACGAGGCAGCTCCTATCTATAACCACCCAATCCCACTCATATACTTGTCCAACCCGTGCTTGAAACAATCGAGGGACCTCACCTCCACCATGTTACGCGGCAATTGGTTCCACAAATCAACAACCCTGTTACTGAACCAGTATTTACCCAAGTCTTTCCTAAATCTAACTTATCCAATTTATACCCATTGTTTCGTGTTCTGTTTTCTGTTGATATTTTTAATACCCTATTAATATCCCCCCTGTTATGTCCATTCATCCACTGGTAAACCTCTATCATGTCACCCCTAATTCTTCGCCTTTCCAGTGAATGCAACTTAAGCTTTGTTAATCTTTATTCAAATGAAAGATTTCTAATTTGGGGAATTAACTTAGTCATCCTACATTGGACACGTTCAAGTGAATTTATATCCATTCTATAATACGGCGACCAAAACTGAACTGCATAATCTAAATGGGGCCTAACCAGAGCAAGATATAGCTTAAGAACCACACCAGGTGTCTTGTTACTAACGCTTCGATTAATAAATCCCAGTGTCCTATTCGCCTTATTACGAACATTCATGCATTGATCCTTTTGTTTAAAATTCTTACTAAACATAACTCCCAGATCCCTTTCCCAATCTGACTTCGCAATCTCGACACCATCTAGCTCGTATCTTGTAACTCTATCATCATTACCTAACCTCAGAACTTTACATTTATCAGCATTAAACTGCATTTGCCAATCCTTTGACCATTTCAAAACCCTATCTAGATCAACTTGAAGTGATAGTGAGTCCTCCGAATTAATTTCCCTACCGATTTTCGTATCATCGGCAAATTTGCAGATGTTGCTACTCAAACCTGAATCTAAATCATTTATATATATTATAAACAACAGAGGTCCCCGGACAGAGCCCTGAGGTACTCAACCCGTTCTCGCAAATTTAATAAGTCAATATTGACTTATTAAATATGTGCATAGGTGACATACTTAACATAATAGATACCCTTAAAAAGATTCATAGAAAACACCGACCTTACCAGACCTTGTTAGTATCTTAAGATAAGCATCTTATTGCTTCGTAATTACAATTATTACCTAACCTATAATAGGTATAGGTTAAGGAATAATTGTAATTACGAAGCAACAAGATGCTTATCTTAAGATACTAACAAGGTTAGGTAAGGTCGGTGTTTTCTATGAATCTTTTTAGGGGTATCTATTATGTTTAGTATATCACCTATGCACGTAGTTAATAAGTCAATATTGACTTTACGAATTTGCGAGAACGGGTTGGAGGTACTCCACTAACAACACTATCCCACTCTGACTTAACCCCATTTATACTAACTCTCTGTTTCCTTTGGAATAGCCATGCCCTAATCCAACTTAATATAGCACCCCCAATACCATGAGCTTCTATTTTTTTAATTAGTCTTTCATGTGGCACTGTATCAAAAGCTTTGCTAAAGTCAAGGTACACAACATCGCAAACCTTACCACTATCAACTGCCTCAACTATGCTGGAATAAAAAGTTAGCAAATTTGTTAAACATGAACGGCCATTTGTAAAACCATGTTGCGACTCATTTATTAATTTATGTTTTTCAAGATGAAGACGAATTGTATTTGCAATTATTGATTCAAGTAACTTTCCCACAATAGACGCTAGGCTAATTGGCCGATAGTTTGACGCAAGTGATCTATCTCCTTTCTTAAAAATTGGTACCACATTAGCTACCTTCCATGACTCTGGCACTCTGCCTAACTCTATTGATTTATTAAATATGGTAGACAGTGGCTCGGAAAGCACCTCTTTGCATTCTTTAAGCACCCTGGCAAACACTTCATCCGGCCCTGGGGATTTGTTTGGTTTTAGTTTTACTAATTTTACTAAAGAAGCTCATGGTATTGGGGGTGCTATATTAAGTTGGATTAGGGCATGGCTATTCCAAAGGAAACAATGAATTAGTATAAATGGGATTAAGTCAGAGTGGGATAGTGTTGTTAGTGGAGTACCTAAGGGCTCTGTTCTGGGACCTCTGTTGTTTATAATTTATATAAATGATTTAGATTCAGGTTTCAGTAGCAACATCTGCAAATTTGTAGATGATACAAAAATCGGTAGGGAAATTAACACGAAAGAAGACTCGCTGTCACTTCAAGTTGATCTAAATAGGGTTTTCAAATGGTCAAAGGATTGGCAGATGCAGTTTAATGCTAATAAATGTAAAGTTTGAGGCTAGGTAATGATGATAGAGTTACAAGATATGAGCTAGATGGTGTTGAGATTGCAGTCGGATTGCGAAAGGGATCTGGGAGTTATGATTAGTAAGAATTTAAACAAAAGGATCAATGCATGAATGTTTGTAATAAGGCGAATAGGACATTGGGATTTATTAATCGAAGCGTTAGTAACAAGACACCTGGTGTGGTTCTTCAACTATATCTTGCTCTGGTTAGGCCCCATTTAGATTATGCAGTTCAGTTTTGGTCGCCGTACTATAGAATGGATATAAATTCACTTGAACGTGACCAGCGTAGGATGACAAAGTTAATTCCCCAAATTAGAAATCTTTCATATGAAGAAAGATTAATAAAGCTTAAATTGCATTCACTGGAAAGGCGAAGAGTTTGGGGTGACAGGATAGAAGTTTACAAGTGGATGAATAGACTTAACAAAGGGGATATTAATAGAGCATTAAAAGTATCAACACAAGACAGAACACGAAACAATGGGTATAAATTGGATAAGTTTAGATTTAGGAAAGACTTGGGTAAATACTGGTTCGGTAACAGGGTTGTTGATTTGTGGAACCAATTACCGCGTAACGTGGTGGAGGTGGGGTCCCTCGATTGTTTCAAAAGATTGATTGATGAAGATTAAGCCACCCAAAAGGTGGCACGGGCATGAATAGCCCGTAAGTGGTGACCCTTTTAAGCCATTACCAGTATCAAAAGCTGATACTGGAGATCTGTGGAGGTGCGAATGCACCCTGCATGATGGGAGATGTCTCCCTTGTGAATGTGTTAAGATGAAGATGAAGCCACCCAATAGGTGGCACGGGCATGAATTGGTAAGTGGTGGCCCTTTTGAGCCATCACCAGTATCAATAGATGATACTGGAGATCTGTGGAGGTGCGACTGCACCCAGCGTGACGGGAGATGTCTCCCGTGTTTTAAACAGATGAAGAAGATGAAGATGAAGCCACCCAAAAGGTGGCACGGGCATGAATAGCTCGTAAGTGGTGGCCCTTTCGAGCCATCACCAGTATCAAGAGCTGATACTGGAGATCTGTGGAGGTGCAAGTGCACTCTGCGTGACGGGAGGTGTCTCCCATGAATGTGTCCAAGATGACGATTAAACCATCCAAAAGGTGGCACGGGCATGAATAGCCCGTAAGTGGTGGCCCTTTTGAGCCATTACCAGTATCAAGAGCTGATACTGGAGATCTGTGGAGGTGCAACTGCACCCTGCGTGACGGGAGATGTCTCCCGGACCAAGTGTGTGGTCCTGCCGATTGTTTCAAGCGCGGGTTGGACAAGTATATGAGTTGGATTGGGTGGGTATAGATAGGAGCTGCCTCGTATGGGCCAATAGACCTTCTGCAGTTACCTTTGTTCTTATGTTCTTTATCATTTCTTCACCCTCTTGGATCTTCTTGATTCTTGTTTTATTTGTTTCAAGGTTAACTGACATTCAACATCAACAAGAGTTTTTTCAGTGGCTCTCTTCGCTATGTCATCAACTACCTTATTCAACAGTATTCCCACATGTGAAGGGATCCACGTGAATCTTACTTTTTACCCAGTTTTTTCTAGTCTCTTAACATTCTCTCTACACTCTATCACAATATTCTGATATACTGGGCGTCTGCTATTTAAAGACCAACGCTCCTCTGCTGTCAATAAAGAAGCAAGCATTTTTACCACATTTGACTACTTCCTGTAATCCTGCTAATACACCTAGGAGTTCAGCCTGCGTCGAAGAGACATTGTCAATTAACAGTATCTACAGTGCCAATGTCAGTGTACTCCCTGATCAAGACTCCACATCCTGCCTTCCCATCCCTAGCTACTGACCCATCACAATATACATGTAGAGTGTTTTCTGTAGGCAGTTTTCTAATTATACAATCGTATGTTGCCCTCAGCTCTCTTATTTCATACATACTTTTTTTCTTTTGCAAGGGAGTAATTACTACATCTACATTACAATCCTCCCATGGTGGTGTGAATTTTCTCTTGGGCACAGCAATAAACTCTGTAATAACATCATACTTTATAACATTAGAACATAAGTTATTCATATATACTCTCTTCTTCATCATACACTGTTCACTACTTCCCACCTTTTTAACGGAGAGGATTAATTCATTGGCTCCCCCACCTCTCATTAATCTAATGGCAGAGGCTACATTTATCTCTACAATTCTATCCCCAATACTCTGCAGATTCAACTCCATCCTCATTATCTCAATCATAGCATTTCTTGGGCATCCTAAGATAATTCTCATGGCTTCATTTTGTACCTTCTCCAACTTGCCCGTCCTACTTTTACCAAAACAAGAAATGACAGTGTTGACCAGACCACACACTAGAAGTTGAAGGGACGACGACGTTTCGGTCCGTCCTGGACCATTCTAAAGTCGATTGGAAATGACATGACAGGAAATGACAGGTGCAGCATAATCAATAAGAGATCTTACAGTACTGAAGTATATCATTCGTAGCACAGGGACTCCCACTCCTTTTCCACAGGATGCCAAGGCCTTCAGAGGTTGTAATCTCTTCCGACATTGACCCAACAGTCTGTTCATCTCAGCTTCCAAACTCTCATGGGTATATCCAACATATATGCCTAAATATTTATATATATATTAACTCTCTATATATTTTTACTGTTTATTTTCAATATAATGGGCCTCCGACTTCTACATTCAAACTTAGTTTTGTTTTCATTAAACACCAGTCACATATGGTGACACAGGTTTCCGAAATTATCCAACACTGTTTGAACCTCTGAATTATCTTTGCCCCTGAAACAAAATATCATCGGCATATATGGTCGGAGTTATTCCATTTGAGTATCTCTCAGATGCTATCTTATTCATTAGTACATTAAACAAGGTGGGACTCAACACTCCTCTCTGAAGTGTGCCGAGTTCAAAGGATCTCACACCTGACACAACCTTGATACCACACCTGAGCCTTCCTTTCGTAAAGATAATCCCCTATCCAGCGCAATAATCTCCCTTTAACACCAAGACCAGCTAATTCATATAAAATAACCTCTTTGTTGGCTTTATCAAAAGCTCCTTGTAAATCAATAAAAATTCTATAATAATAATTTTCATTTGCTAGACATTTAATAATACAATCAGAGGTACTTTTTCCTCTGAGGAACCCGAACAAATTACTAGACAGCTGATCACCTATTATATATAAAAGTCTATTTAAAATGATCCTCTCCATCATTTTACAAAAACACGAGGTTAAAGACACAGGTCTATACTCTCCATTGGCTTTAGGGATAGGGATGATCATAGCTTTTTTCCATTTACTGGGAATACTGCCCTCTTTATAACTAATATTAAAGAGGTCTAAAAGTGGGGTTTTCGTCATAGTGGCAAGTTCATTAAGTATTTCATAAGTTACTCCATCATCCCCAGGGGCGGTAGATTTCCCAACTTTAATCGCCGTTATTAGTTCTTCTCTGATAATACCTGTGCAAGTGACATCACCACTGTTACCTGCTGTAAGTATAAAATCCTTTCTTAGATCTTTCCAAGAATCTAATGACTCTCTCGTTACAGCGGGTAATGAACTAAGTTTGGCAGCTTCCGCCCATTTATTTACGAGACCATTTGCAATTCCTTGCGGGTCAGGATGTGCAACAAAAATTATGCTTTTTACCCCTTACTTTATTTACGTCTTGCCAGATTTCCTTCAAGTTTCTGTTACTTCCAACTTTCTCTGCAAACTCCTGCCAATACTTGCTCCTAATTTCCTTTCTCTTCTTCCCACACAGCCTAGCAAGTGCCAGTAAAGCATTCTTCCCTTCCTAAGTCCTCGTGGGTGGTGGTGACGTCGAGACAACTACCCACGATGGTGTAAAACTTTGGCATCTGGTGACTGCATCCTTGTGGACAGCATACTGAGCCAAGACAACCTCGTTAGTGACGTTAGGTGACGGCTGGGTGACTGGTGTATTGTCACCAACCCTAAGTAACCATGTGGTTAGTTGCTGGGTCTGGTGGGGGAGGACTTTGTGTTACGTGCCTCCCCCTTGATCTTCTCAGATAGGGTTCACGTGTGGCTGGGACAACTGGGCAGGTGTACAAATCAGACCTGGGAAAAGACAGACAACAACATGGCGGATGCATGGATATAACTCAACTCTGGGTTTGTTGGAAGTTGGAAACCCCAGAGCAAGGTAAAGTCTGCTATCTGAGTTAAGTACAGCCAAGAAATCCACATCATTATTGCCTCTACAGGAAAATCTAATGAATTCTAAATTATACTAACTAAGGGAGTTACTTTAACCTTTACTGTACAGTGCGAGTTCTTGTTACCATGGGGTGACGAGAGTGCACTTGACTACTGACGAGAGATGACAGAGGGTCATTGTCTCCATCTGACTCGTAACTTGAGTCATTAGTCAGCTCTGCTGGGTCAGGAATTAGACTTGCTGAAGGCAATTCCAGTTCCTCCCTAGCATGATAAATCTTCAACTTATTAATGTGGACAGTTCTTTCCACCTGATCCTCAAATACTCCCATTATGACAACATTGACAGGGCCGTCTTTCTTGGTCACTGTATGGCCCCCGCCATCTAGGAGCTAGTTTCCTACTCTGATTGGTGGGAGCAGCTTCATTGATTCTCAAGACCAGGCTGCCCTCCTTCAGTTTCAGAGGTTGTACATTACTGTCATAATAGTGAGCATATCTACCCCGTGCTTCTCTTGAAGCCTCAGCTGCAACTCTCCAAGCATTCCTCTTTTTGTTCAGAACTTCTAAAGGATAATCCTCTCCATATGCAACATTGTGTCTGTTAAGCAGACCTGATGGGAAATTGCATGATTGACCAGTGAACAAAAGAAGGGGGTTGGGTATTAATAGACTGGTGGATAACAGTATTCAGAGCCAGCTGAACATAGAGTAGGTGTTCGTCCCATGAGTTTGCATCGCGTTCAGCAAGGATTGCAAGCATATCCTTAACTGAACGGTTGGTACTTTCAGTCATCCCGTTTGCCTGAGTGTGGTAAGCTGTTGTAAAGGCTGAGGTTGTCTCCAATATCTTACAAACTTCTCTAAATATATCCCCATTAAATTCTTGACCTCGGTCCGATTTACGAACCTATTCAAAAATACTCGGGCAACAGTATGAGAGTCCTTTTGAGGGATGGCGATCAAGGTGGTGTATCTGGACAGATGGGCCACTAATACCAACACGTACCGATTGCCTGAATGGCTGCAATGGAGATCAATCAAATCAGCCCCACTCGGTCTAGCGGTTCTGAAATCTCCGGAAATTCCTGTAGTGAGGCTTGTGCCATAATTTCAGTAACACGATCAATAACGCTCCGAATATTACGTTCCTTTCTTATATTAAATCTCTGCTTGACACGAGGGCACCCAAGGGTAATCCACACGGCTTCCGTCTACAATTTCTCAAGCCCTCCAAGCCTCCAACCCCCTCCAAGCCCTCCAACCCTCTCCAAGCCCTCCGAGACCTCCGAGACCTCCACGCCTCCAAGTCTCCAGCCCCACGAAGCCTCCAAGTCTCCAGCCCCACGAAGCCTCCAAGTCTCCAGCCCCACTAAGCCTCCAAGTCTCCAGCCCCACGAAGCCTCCAAGTCCTCCAACCCTCTCCAAGCCCTCCAAGCCCTCCGAGACCTCCACGCCTCCAAGTCTCCAGCCCCACGAAGCCTCCAAGTCCTCCAGAGCAAGCAGACAAGCAGAGTTGCAACATAATCCACTAAAGATCTGATGTGTGCAAGGTACATCATTTTAACAATCCTAACACTGGCACCATAGCCTGAGTGATAACCTGCAACAGCCTTGAGAGCTCGGAGCCTCTCTTTATACTGACGACAGAGTCTGAATACAACAGGACCATACAGTGGCACCTCAAGGCCAATGTATTTGAACCTGTTAACATAGTCAAGCTGGGAGCCATCAGACAGTTGCATCTTGCGAACAGCTCCTCCCTGCCTGGGTGGGCGCCGATTGTGTATCTTTGTTTTCTCTGCTGAGATGACTAATGCAGTGTTAAAAGTGTTAAGAGTAAGAATGGTGGTGATGCAATGATGCACACTCCTTCCATGTCTTATTCTATGGAGGAGACGCTAAGTGTGCTAGTGGCTTTACAAGAATGTAAAATCAACTCAATTTCTATGTTCTCTGTTAATCCCCAATGTACCTTCTTATATATATATATATAAATAAATAAATAAATAAATAAATAAATAAATAAATAAATAAATAAATAAATAAATAAATAAATAAATAAATAAATAAATAATAAATAAATAAATACTGTCAATGATATAATCGATAATTTTATACATTTTATGATAAACATTTTAACCCAGTTTTATCCAGTGCTCCCACATGTCCCTTAGGCTTGTATTTTAACTTATTTATGTTACTTGGTCTATAATTGTCACGCTATCACGGAATAAATCCACATATTGACTTAGATATCTCTGAAGTTACACAGTTTATGTTATTGACAAATTTTAACATTCTCTGTGATTTTTGTTTGACAGAAAACGAGATACATTTATGGGGTGACTCTGCTGGTTAGTGACCTTGACACCTGTTGTACGAGGAGCACTCAATGACTTGCTATGGACCATATTACACTAACATTAACAACACCCAAATTGAAAGCAGAGTAGTTTGAAAATTATTTTTGGTGTTCACATTGACAAGGAACTGAATTTCACTTGTCATATACGAAATATAGCAAAAATAAATGTCTCAAACAGTAAGCATCGTAAATTTATGTATTTATTTATTTTATATATACAAGAAGGTACATTGGGTCAACGACTCAAAAGTCCCAGGTGTAAACGAAATTAAATCATAAGTTATAAAAGAACTGGCAGATGAACTGTGTCTCCCACTGAAATTAATATTCAGAAAATCTTGTATTAATAAGCTTAGGTCTACACAGCAATATGCTGCTTCGCTATTCTATATGATGGATTACAAAGTGTAGATCAAAAACTAGCCACAAGTTCATCTAACCTCCCCGCCTCACAGGAAGGCCAGTCATACACGGAATCAGGAGAGAATATGGAATGCCAGGCTGATCCACCAGTACACTAGCACAAGAATATCTTCCAATACACGTAAGTGTATGAAGTAGTCCCGGTGGTGTAGTGGTTAAGACTCGCCTGGCGTTTAGCTTGCGCTTTGTCCTGAGTTCGTATCCTGGCCGGGGAGGATTTACTGGACGCCGCCAATCCTTAACTATAGCCTTTGTTTACCCCTACAGTAAAATGGGTACCTGGTTGGTATTCCAGGGAACATAGGACTAAGGACCTGCCCGAAACGCTATGTGTGCTAGTGGCTTTACAACCATGTATGAACTCCTCCATATATAAATAATAATAATAATAATAAAAGTAGTTACAGAGCTCAAAATACCTCGTACCATTTGGTCTGAAATCATTGATAACAGGGCAGTCAGAGATGTTACAACATTCCCAGTGTTATGTTTAGGCCGGAAGTTAGTTAGTTTAGTTCATTTATTATGCACCCCATACCCATCTTGTGGGCGGTAGTGGAAAGGGTTACAGAGGCACATAATGGGCTCAGGGACTGAACCCCACAATTCATTTAGCTAAGCAAGTTACAATCTTGATGAGCTAATTACAAAATTCAGTATAAGTCGTCACATCAATAATGGGTTCGAGATCGACCACAAGTACAGGTTCTAAATTAAGCAACTGACATATGTGGAGAGCTAGTGTCACAGTTGATGTTTGTCCTGCACACCGCCCCCCATCCAGTGGGCAGCGGTGGATAGGTTACAATCACTCAGTTACTACCAATGTTAGCAAACTGGGGTTATTTGGCTAAAATTTCTAGTAGCTAATAATTTTGATTGAAATATTGACACATCTCTGGAACATTTGTTAAAGAATTGTCTCTGAATTCACGTATCTTTTCGCACTCCATCACATAGTGACGGAGGGTGTGCGAATAATTTTGTTGACACAGTTTACATTTGGTCAGGTCTACATCGGCAGATAATGAGAATTCCCAGAGATATTTGTAACCAAGTCTAAGCCGAGCAGTAGTAACATCTAGAAGTCTGCTGATTTTATTGGATGATTCATAGATGTGTGTCTCCTCTTGCATGATAGTATGATGATAGATGGAATTACTGGTGTCAATTTCACTTTGCCTCAGATCTTCAAGATCTTGTTGAAGTTCTCGGTGTACTGCTGCTCTCAGATTGCTCATTGACAATCCAAGGTTACACTCAACGGCTCCTTTAAAGGCAGATTCTTTGGCTAACTTATCAGCTCTATCATGCATTCGGAGGCCAACATGAGATGGAGACCACATGAAATGGACTCTGTTACCATCCTTAATAATTTTGTTGTATTTGCGTCTAGCTTCGGACACGAGAATGTTACAGTTATGTCTTAAATACCTCACTCCTCTATTGTCAACCCATGTCTGTTATTTTTTTTTAATCAACACTGTTTGTCAACCTATTGTATTTGTGCTGCTTTTTTCAGTCATGTTCCCCCTTTTTTTATCTTTATTTGCATTTGTTCTCAACACTTTTTATTCTTTATGCTCAATTAGTATTAAGTTCTAGATATTAATGTTTTTCTTGCCCGAAACGCATTGCGTAATAGTGGCTTTAGGCATTGTATGTACTAGCTCTATCTATATATCAATCCATTATTGTAACATCACTTGTATGTATGTACCTTACCTAAATAAACATATTTATTTATTTATTTATTTTAAAGAGTTGAGAGCAATTAAGGATGATGAAGAGTCACTTACAATTAATGTATCAAGTTTGGAGACTTGTACACATTTCAGTGCAAGGATCAAGGCAAATAGTTCGGTCTGAAGGGTAGAGGCCCAGTTGTTTATACGGACTCCCCACTCAAAGTACAAGCCATCGCCCATTGTCAGGACAACTGCACTTCCAGCTGCACCCGTGGTGCGGTGTAGGAAACCATCAGTGTATATGATTTGAGAGAGAGAATGCTCTGTGGACAGAGCATCAATATGCAGGAAAGTGCCGTAGTTGTCTCTCTTGGTACAAATCATAAGCCTGATACATTTTGAGTTGAGTTCCAGTTTTAGTCATCCATATAAAACAATGTTGACCATCAATAAAGAAATTCTGGAGGGCTTCTGTGCAAGGGTTAGGATGAGTTAGCCTAAGCATTTTTATACCAATTTGACAGTTAATTTCAGTAACACAATCAACATCGCTCAGAATATTAAGTTCCTTTCTCATGTTAAGTATCTTTGTGGTACGAGGGCACCCAAGGATAATCTTCAAGGCTTCGTTCTGCAGTTTTTCAAGCCCCTCAAGCTTTCTTTCAGGCATCAAAACAAGCAGAGGTGCAGCATAATCCACTAAAGATCTGATGTATGCAAGGTACATCATTTTGACAATTACAAAAATACAAATACAAATATTTATTCAGGTAGAGGACATACATACAAGGTGAGATACAAAAGTTGATGGATTTATAGATAGAGCTAGTACATACAATGCCTAAAGCCACTATTACGCAAAGCGTTTCGGGCAGGAAAAACACTAAGACTAAAACCTAACACTAACTTAGATTAAAGTATAAATTGTGTTGAGAAAAAATCAGAAAAACAATAAAAAAAGGGGGTGGGGGAAACATGGCAGAAAAAAACAAAAAAACAATTTGGTCAACAAACAGCATTGTTTAAAATCGTAGACATGGGTTGACATTTTGTGGGTGAGGTAGGTTACAGGGAGTTAATTAGGTAGCACTTAGTATTTATCTTAGACTGTTTGGGAGAGGTACAGTCTTTAACATAATTGGGAAGGTCATTCCACATTCGAGGTCCCTTGATTTGTAAAGCATTTCTAGTTTGACTAAGTCGTACTCTTGGAATATCAAATAAGTATTTGTTTCTAGTGTGGTGCTCATGGGATCTGTTACAACCTTCTAGGAAGCTTTTAAGGTCAGGATTGACATTACAGTTCAGCATTTTATATATATAAAATACACATGAGAGGATGTGCAGTGACTTAATGTCTAACATATTCAGAGATTTGAGTAAGGGTACCGAGTGATGTCTGGGGCCAGAGTTAGATATTGTCCTAATAGCAGCTTTGTGTTGAGTAATTAGAGGACGTAAATGATTTTGGGTAGTAGAACCCCAAGCACAAATACCATAGCTGAGATAAGGATAGATGAGAGAGTGATAGAGTGTCACCAGGGCAGGGCGGGGTACATATTATCTGATCTTAGAAAGAATGCCAACAGTTTTTGAAACTTTTTGGGGATATATTTAGAATGTGTCCCTGGAAATTCAGCTTGCGATCAATGAGAACGCCAAGGAATTTGCCATCTACTTTGTTACAAATTTGGGTATTGTTAATCCTGAGATTTATTTGATTTGAGGATTTATTGCCAAACAAAATATAGAAAGTTTTGTCAATATTGAGGGTGACTTTGTTGGCAGTTAGCCAGTGATGGACTTTATTTAGCTCACTATTCACTGTGACATTTAGAGCAAGGGGTCAGGACTGGAGTAAATGAAGGTCGTGTCGTCAGCAAATAGAATTGGTTTGAGATGTTGAGAGGCATTTGGAAGGTCATTAATGTAGATGAGAAAGAGGAGAGGGCCAAGTATGCTCCCCAGGGGAACACCAATGTTGATGGGTAGGGTGGGAGAAATAGAATTATTCACAGAAACATACTGGAGCCTGTCTGTAAGGTAAGACTGAAGGTATTGCGGGGAGTGACCTCTGACTCCATAATGTTGTAATTTAAGAAGAAGGTTTTGGTGGTTGACAGTGTCAAAAGCCTTTCGCAGGTCCACAAATAACCCAACAGGGAACTCATTTTTATCAAGAGCTGCATGTATCAAGTTAATCATACAAATAAGCGCATCGTTAGTGCTTTTTTGGGGTCTGAAGCCATATTGACAAGAGCTAAGTATATTGTGCTGGGCTAGATAAGAGTAAAGGTGCTTGTAGATAAGTTTTTCAAATATTTTAGACAAGTTTGGCAGAACTGATATAGGTCTGAAGTTGTTAACGTCAGTGGAATCACCACATTTGTGGACAGGGGTTACTATCGCTTTTTTCAGAATTTCTGGAAAGGTTTGGAGTTCAAGTGACTTGTTGAAGAGCAATGCAATAGCAGGAGCTAAAGATCTGGAGGCTTTTTTGTAAATAAGGGTCGGTATCTCCTCAAGGGCACCAGACTTGGTTTTAAGGTTAAGGATTTAAGTCAGTAACATCAGTGGAATTAGTAGGCATTAGGTACAGAGACTGTGGATAGTTACCTGTAAGATTGTCCTGAATATTAGTACTGGACTGTACTAATTTGGACTTAACTCGACTGGACTTAAAGACTGTACCTCTCCCAACCAGTTTAAGATAAAAACAAAGTACTACCTTATTAACTCCATGTAACCTACCTCACCCCCAAAATGTCAACCCATGTCTACTACTTGAAACAATGCTGTTTGTTGACCAAATTGTATTTTTTCTTTTTTTTCTTTCATGTTTACCCCCCCCCCTTTTTCATTTTTTTTCTTATTTTTTCTCAACACAATTTATGCTTTAATCTCAATTAGTATTAAGTTTTAGTCTTAGTGTTTTTCCTGCCCGAAACGCTTTGCATAATAGTGGCTTTAGGCATTGAATGTACTAGCTCTATCTATAAATCCATCAACTTTTGTATCTCACCTTGTATGTATGTACTTTACCTGAATAAATATTTGTATTTGTATTTGGAAGATGGAATATCATTTGCAAGGGATGACCCAATGGAAGAGAAGAACCTATTGAACTCAAGAGCAGTGTCAGAGGCTGAAAGCAGACCATCATTATTTGACAGGAATATTGGTTTGTTATTTAAAATCTTCTTTGATCCCAATATTTGTGAAATTGTGCTCCATGTTTTCTTAATGTTGGCCTTTGTGTGGGTAAATTTATCTTCGTAGTATCTAATTTTGGCTCTCCTAATTATTTTAGATAGCAATGATGAGTAATTCTTTGAAAATTCTTTGGAGACGATTCCTAACCTATACTTCTTCTCAAGGTCATGTTTTTTATTAATAGATTTAAGTATCCCCTTTGTAAGCCAAGGATTATTTAGCCTTTTAGTTGTGACTTGTTTCGTTAGCATAGGACAGTGGGTGTTATAAAGGCTGAGAGTTTTTTGAAGAAAAGATTGCACTGCTAGGTTGATGTCCCCTATGTTACCTAATTCCGACTCCCAGTTGACATTAGCAGCAGCAGCTATAAAATTGCTTATGGCAGGTTTCATTGTGCAGCCTAAAGTTTATCTCCCCTGTGTCTAGAGGTGGTTTGTTAATGTTAGTTTGGAGAAATGTGGGGTAATGGTCTGTAGTGCTATCGATGATTATACCTGAAGTAAGCGGAGAGGTTATGTTGGTCCAGATGTGATCTAGAGTCGTGGCAGTACTATCAGTGATTCTAGTAGGTCTAGTGATTAAGGGTATGAGGAAGCAGGAATTCATACAGTTGAGGAAGCTGGCAGCAGTAGGGTGTTCAGGCTCGCAGAGGTCAATATTAAAGTCCACTGCGATAATTAGATGGTTTTTGTTCAGTCTGTTATCTAGTATTAGATTTCTAAGGTTAGAGTTGAATTCGGACACATCTGTGTTAGGAATTCTCTAGACTGCTCCCACAGACAGGACAGACTGGAGCTGGCGAAGATATACTCCCCACAGCAGTCTCTAGTTCTAATTACTTTAAGGCATGTCAGTTCATGGTGGTAGTAAAGAGCAGTACCACCACCTCTCTGAATTAGTCGACAGTTGTGAATTGCCGAGTAGTTAGGCATGTTAAAGAGTTGAGTAGTATCCTCTTTTAACCACGTTTCAGTAAGTATAATAAAAAAGAATTTGTTGTCAATAGTTTCAATCAAGGCACTAACATCATCGAAGTGTTTGCTAAGTGATCTTACATTCAAGTTAATTACAGAGATATTGTGGTTATATGTTAATACATTGTTTACATCATGAGCTGTAAAATATCTGCAATTTTGATAATTAAAGTGATGATTGTCATAGATAGTGAATAAGAGGTTTAGTTCTGGGTCTATACTTGTTTGCATAAGAAGGCTGGTTGTAGGAAAACAAGGCAAGAATGGCAATTACAAAACAAAATTTTGATATAAAAGGGGGAAAATTAAAATATAAACAAGACCTATACAAGACAAACACAAAATGAAAAAAAAAAAAAAATTGAGGTAGATTGCTTACAAGTTCTCTCAGGTACACTGTAAGTAATAATTAGCATTTTGAGACACAGGCAAAGCCAGGGGTACAATGGAGTAAGGGAGTATGGCGAGGCTAGGCAACCTACATATCCAATGCTGGCCCCAGACATCACTCGGTACCCCTACTTAAATCTCTGAATATGTTAGACATTAAGTCACTGCACATTCTCTCATGTGTATTATACATATATAAAACGCTAAACTATAATGCCAATCCTGATCTCAAAAGCTTCATAGAAGGTTGTATCAGAACCCATGAGCACCACACCAGAAATAAATACAGTTTTGATATTCCTAGAGTACGACTTAATCAAACTAGAAATGCTCTACAAATCAAGGGGCCCAGAATGTGGAATGACCTTCCCAACCATGTTAAAGACTGTACCTCTCTCAACCAGTTTAAGTTAAAAGCGAAGCTATACCTAATAAATTCCCTGTAACCTACCTTACCCTTCTATTGTCAACCAATGTCTGTTTTTTTCTTTAAAGAGCGCTGTTTGTCGACATAATTGTATTTGTGCTGCTTTTTCATCTATGTTTTCATTTCTTGTTTTCATTCTACTCATTATGCTCAATTAGTATTAAGTTTGTCATTTAAGTTTATCATGCCCGAAACGCTTTGCGTAATAGTGGCTTTAGGCATTGTATGTACTAGCTATACCTATAAGTTAAACAATCCTTGTAAATATTTATTGTATGTATGTACCTTACCTAAATAAAATTGTATTGTATTGTATTGTATTGTAGGTAATAAATGAAAGCAAAGAATAAAGTTGAATAATAAACATAGGCAAGTTTAATCTAATGATTATTAACTATAAATAGTTTAGTTATGATCCTATAATTAATAAGAACTAAAGAAAATATTAGTGAACTCAAATAATTAAGTCCAATAAATGACTAATATACATTATATTAAAATTTACTTTAATAAAGTGTAACAAAGAGACTTTGGATACGTAGCCCGCACTAGGTGACAAGGGGCCGGATTCAGGAAGGTACTTACGAAGGTTTTCCCTCTTAGCTAAGAGCGTTTTCCGTCTTAGCGCCTTCGTGGCGGCTACGTCCGTATTCAATTAACTACCCTAAGTGGAAAAACCTTCGTAAGTTCATTCCGGGATTTAAGTGTGGTTTCGACCACTCGTAGCTTTACGTAAACTGGATATAAGTCATTTTTTCTCTACTACATAACACTGGGATCGATTTATGATATTGGAACATGACCAAAATATTATAGCTGGTGAATCTAGTGGAGAGGAGTCCTTCGTGTTAGTTATATATGCATTCTCTGCTTGAAACTTGAAGTAAATATGTGTTTGATGATAGTAGAATTAGTTTTATAATAGCAAGATATTATACCAGTAGTTATTAAGTAAATAAACACTGGTGAACATGAAATATGAGAGAAGGTGATGAGCCCTGCCTGATGGGATCATTTACTATCACCAAATGCCCCTGTTCACCTAGTAGTAAGGGTGTACCTTAGCTATACATACCCATTTCTAATTTATTTAGTTTGGTTTTATTTTGAAATTAAATCTGGGTGAGACATAAAATATGCTGCACAAATGATGTTAGGGTAAGGAGAAGGGTAAAAATGTCACAAACTTTATTCATTGAATACTTAAAGCTATAATTATGACTATATAGATTATTAAAAAAGAGAGAGGGAAGTAGGGGTCCAAGACCTCTTCCTGTTATACAATTCGGGTGGAACAAGTAATTATCAAAAGAAGGCACCATGCCGGGAAGGCTATGTACCAGTAAGGCAGTGAGGTGTGGCAGCTACTTATTTGAGAAATGCTTATTTTATTTACCTTATAAGCTGAGGCAACTTATTTTATTTGAGGAATACTCAGCTGATTCCTCTACATTCCTCAGGACACTCATCAACGGCTCGAGGGAGGTCGCTACGCACGCTACGCTCCTCACTATAAGCTGTATATCAGCCCTTAATCTTACGCCAGATGATGTAGACCACCACCCACAGGCAGCTAAGTACATGGAGTCCAAGCATGTTATAGCAAAACCAAAGTAACCGACCAAAATCAACTCATTCCATCTCAAATAAGTTTCAAAACAATCCTCTACGGTGTGAGTTCCAGTGCATGCTGCCGCCACCGCGCTGCCTGACGCAAGTTTCTTCTCAACATATACCCCCCAGTCCATTCTAACCAATCATGTCTCCTAAAAATGTGACTGCAGGGAAATAAGGGCAACAAACCCCCTAACAAGACATCCATCCCGGCCAACTCTAACAATATCCGTGTTTCTCCGTCTGGAAGCTCTGGGGTCCGGGGTGGCGGGGCTGCCCTCCCCTCCACCCCATTGAGCAAGGGAGCAGAGTCCTCTCAACCCTCTCCTATGAACATGCTAGCATCCCAGTATAATCAACTCAAGCGAGCTTCCGGTCCCTCACCGGAATTCACTAACTGGACCGAGAATCAGTGGTTCAAAAAGTTGTGCCTAGTCCTCGAGTCACAAAATACTATCATCTTGAGTCTTCTCAACGAGAATCTAGCGAACCGCGCTAATCTCCAACAACAACAACAAGAAATAACCCTCCTCCGCGAGGATATTAAATAAATAAATAAAATAAATATGTTTATTCAGGTAAGGTACATACATACAAGTGATGTTACATTAATGGATTGATATATAGATAGAGCTAGTACATACAATGCCTAAAGCCACTATTACGCAATGCGTTTCGGGCAAGAAAAACATTAATATCTAGAACTTAATACTATTTGAGCATAAAGAATAAAAAGTGTTGAAAACAAATACAAATAAAGATAAAAAAAGGGGGAACATGACTGAAAAAGCAGCACAAATACAATAGGTTGACAAACAGTGTTGATTAAAAAAAAAAAAAAAAAAAAAAAAAAAAAAAAAAAAAAAAAAAAAAAAAAAATAATAATAAAATAACAGACATGGGTTGACAATAAAGGAGTGAGGTGGGTTACAGGGAATTTATTAGGTAGTGTTTAGTTTTTATCTTAAACTGGTTGAGAGAGGTACAGTCTTTAACATGGTTGGGAAGGTCATTCCACATTCTGGGTCCCTTGATTTGTAGAGCATTTCTAGTTTGATTAAGTCGTACTCTAGGAATATCAAAACTGTATTTATTCCTGGTGTGGTGCTCATGGGTTCTGTTACAACCTTCAATGAAGCTTTTGAGGTCAGGATTGGCATTACAGTTCAGCGTTTTATATATGTATAATACACAAGAGAGAATGTGCAGTGACTTAATATCTAACATATTCAGAGATTTGAGTAAGGGTACCGAGTGATGTCTGGGGCCAGAGTTGGATATTGTCCTAATAGCAGCTTTATGTTGCGTAATAAGAGGACGTAAATGATTTTGGGTAGTAGAACCCCAAGCACAAATACCATAGTTGAGGTATGGATAGATGAGGGAGTAATAGAGAGTAACCAGGGCAGGGCGGGGTACATAATATCTGATCTTAGAAAGAATGCCAACAGTTTTTGAAACTTTTTTTGATATGTTTAGAATGTGTCCCTGGAAATTCAGCTTGTGGTCGATGAGAACGCCAAGGAATTTGCCATCTAATTTGTTACAAATTTGGGTATTGTTTATTTTGAGATTTATCTGATTAGAGGATTTATTGCCAAACAGAATATAAAACGTTTTGTCAATGTTAAGGGTGAGTTTGTTGGCAGTTAGCCAAAGATGGACTTTCTCTAGCTCAGTATTTACTGTGGCATTTAGAGCAAGGGGGTCAGGACTGGAGTAAATGAAGGTTGTGTCGTCAGCAAATAGAATTGGTTTGAGGTGTTGGGAGGCATTTGGAAGGTCATTAATGTAGATGAGAAAGAGGAGAGGGCCAAGTATGCTGCCCTGAGGAACACCAATGTTGATGGGTAGGGTGGGAGAAATTGTATTATTCACAGAAACATACTGGAGCCTGTCAGTAAGATAAGATTTGAGGTATTGCAGGGAGTGTCCTCTGACTCCATAATGATGTAATTTAAGAAGAAGGTTTTGATGGTTGACAGTGTCAAAAGCCTTACGCAGGTCCACAAATAACCCAACAGGAAACTCCTTTTTATCAAGAGCTGCGTGAATTAAGTTAATCATACTAATAAGTGCATCGTTAGTGCTTTTTTTGGGTCTGAAGCCATATTGACAAGAGCTAAGTATATTGTGTTTGGCTAGAAAAGAGTAAAGCTGCTTGTAGATTAGCTTTTCGAATATTTTTGACAAGTTAGGCAGGATTGATATAGGTCTGTAGTTGTTAACATCAGTGAGATCACCACATTTGTAGACAGGGGTTACTCTTGCTTTTTTTAGAATGTCAGGAAAGGTTTGGAGTTCAAGTGACTTGTTGAAGAGCAATGCAATAGCAGGGGCTAGAGATCTGGAGGCTTTTTTGTAAATTAAAGTTGGTATCTCCTCGAGGGCACTAGACTTGGTTTTAAGGGAAAGGATTATTTCATTGACATCAGTGGAACTAGTAGGCTTTAGGTACAGAGACTGTGGATAGTTACCTGTAAGATAGTCCTTAACATCAGTACAGGAAGATGGAATATCATTTGCAAGGGATGACCCAATGGAAGAGAAGAACCTATTGAACTCAATAGCAGAATCAGAGGCTGAAAGCTGACCAACGTTATTGGAAAGGAGTGTTGGTTTGTTATTTAAAATCTTCTTTGATCCCAATATTTGTGAAATTGTGCTCCAAGTTTTTTTAATGTTGCTCTTTATTTGGGTAAATTTATCTTCATAGTATTTAGTTTTGGCTCGTCTAATTATTTTAGATAGCAATAACGAGTAATTCTTTGAGAATTCTTTGGAGACTGTTCCTAGCCTATACTTCTTCTCAAGGTCGTGTTTTTTGTTAATGGATTTAAGTATTCCCTTTGTAAGCCAAGGATTGTTAAGTCTTTTGCTTGTGACTTGTTTTGTAAGCATAGGACAGTGGGTGTTATAAAGGCTAAGAGTTGTTTGTAGAAAAGATTTCACTGCTAGGTTGATGTCCCCTATGTTACCTAACTCGGACTCCCAGTTGACATTATCAGCAGCAGTTATAAAATTGTTTATAGCAGTTTCATTGTGCAGCCTAAAGCTTAACTCCCTTGTCTCTAGAGGTGGTTTGCTAATGTTAGTTAAGAGAAATGTGGGGTAATGGTCTGTAGTGCTATCGGTGATTATACCTGAAGTAAGCGGAGAGGTTATGTTGGTCCAGATGTGATCTAGAGTCGTAGCAGTACTATCAGTGATTCTAGTTGGTCTAGTGATTAAGGGTATTAGGAGGCAGGAATTCATACAGTTGAGGAAGCTAACAGCAGTAGGGTGTTCAGGCTCGCAGAAAGAAACTACAAGGCTAGCCAAGACCAACTACAGCATGATTTGAATGATCTCCATGAGGAAAATAACCTTCGGAAAACTGATGAAGCCTTAAAACAGCAGGAGGAAGCTCTCAGCAAAATGACTGCATGTATCAGTACATTTTCAGCTCAACGTTCCGTCTCCCAGGAGGAACAAGACCAGCAAAAGCTGCTAGACTCTGTTATCGTGTCGTCCCAAGATATACCTGTGGAACATGAAGGTGAAAATTGTTTCGAAATAGCTCAGGATCTCTTAAAAAACAAATTGCAGCTCAATCTAAACAAAACTGACGTTATTGCTGCCTACAGAGTAGGCAAAAAGAATCCATCAGGTCTAAATCAACGGAAAATTCGCCTGAAGCTGTCTTCCCAATTCACGAAATCCAATCTAGTCCGGACAGCTGCATCTAAACGGAAGGGACTATACATCAACGAGTGCTTGACCAGGAACAGACAGCAAATCCTCTACCGCCTGCGTCAAATCCGGCAGCAAAACCCAGATGCTATTCATCAGTGCTTCGTTAGAGATGGTCTGATAAAGGTGAGAAAAACCGCAGAGGGCAAAATGTTTACTATTACTAGAGAAGAAAACCTCAACACTTTCCTCTCCCAATGTGGTTTGTCTCACCTTATCTCTCCCAATGAATTAACTTAATTAACCCCCTGTCATCTAGTGGGGCTAGGTATCCTAAGTCTCCTTGGTTCATTTTCTGACTTAATTTTTAACTTACTCTTACCTAGTCATTTACCGAAATTATTTAATTGAGTTATTAAGCAGTTCTTCAGGTCTTTTTAATTATACAGTCATTACTGAACTATCTATAGTTATTAATCATTAGCTTAAATTTGCCTATGTTTATTATTCAACTTTTCTTTGATTTCATTTATTACCTAGGTTGCCTAGCCTCGCCATGCTCCCTTACTCCATTGTACCCCTGGCTTTGCCTGCATCTCAAATTGCAAATTGTTACTTACAGTGTACCTGTGAGTACTCGTAAGCAATCTACCTCATTTTTGCTCAATTTGTTTTTTTTTGTATTGCTTAGTCTTGCTTATATTTTTTGTTTTGTATTTCCATATCTTGTGTTTTGTATAGTCCATGTTTACATGTTTTTTTTTTTTTTTTTCTTTAATCTCATTAATTGCCTAGGTTGCCTAGCCTAGCCATACTCCCTTACTCCATTGTACCCCTGTAAGCCCCTTTTGTGTTTGTTTTGTACAGTATTGTGTATATATTTTTCCCTATTTTATAGCTTATTTCTACTTATTTCTGATTCTACATTCAGCTTTTTTTATGCAGTCAAGTATAGACCCAGAACTTAACCTATTATCCACTATCTATGACAATAATCACTTTAATGATCTTAATTGCAGATATTTTGCAGCACATGATGTAAACAATGTATTAACTCATAATCACAATATCTCTGTAATCAATTTGAACGTTAGATCCCTAGGTAAACACTTCGATGATGTTAGTGCCTTGATTGAAACTATTGGCAACAAATTCTCTTTTATTATACTTACTGAAACATGGTTGAAAGAGGATACTACTCAACTCTTTAACATGCCTAACTACTCAGCAATTCACAACTGTCGTCAACTTCAGAGAGGTGGTGGCACTGCTCTTTACTACCACCAAGAACTAACATGCTTAAAAGAAATTAGAACTAGAGACTGCTATGGGGAGTATATCTTCGCCAGCTTCAGAGTCAAGGGTGCCGAGTCTGTCCTGTCTGTGGGTGCAGTCTATAGAATTCCCAACACTGATGTGTCTGTATTCAACTCAAACCTTAGAAATCTAATACTTGATAACAGACTGAACAAAAACCACCTAATTATCGCAGGGGACTTTAATATTGACCTCTGCGAGCCAGAACACCCTACTGCTGTTAGCTTCCTCAACTGTATGAATTCCTGCCTCCTCATACCCTTAATCACTAGACCTACTAGAATCACTGATAGCACTGCCACGACTCTAGATCACATCTGGACCAACATAACCTCTCCGCTTACTTCAGGTATAATCACCGATAGCACTACAGACCACTACCCCACATTTCTCTTAACTAACATTAGCAAACCACCTCTAGAAACAAGGGAGTTAAGCTTTAGGCTGCACAATGAAACTGCTATAAACAATTTTATAACTGCTGCTGATAATGTCAACTGGGAGTCCGAGTTAGGTAACATAGGGGACATCAACCTAGCAGTGCAATCTTTTCTACAAACAACTCTTAGCCTTTATAACACCCACTGTCCTAGGCTTACTAAACAAGTCACAAGCAAAAGGCTTAACAATCCTTGGCTTACAAAGGGAATACTGAAATCCATTAACAAAAAACACGACCTTGAGAAGAAGTATAGGTTAGGAATTGTCTCCAAAGAATTCTCAAAGAATTACTCATTATTGCTATCTAAGATAATTAGACGAGCCAAAACTAAATACTACGAAGATAAATTTACTCAAATAAAGAGCAACATTAAACAAACTTGGAGCACAATTTCACAAATATTGGGATCAAAGAAATCTTTAAATAACAAACCGACTCTCCTGTCTAATAACGATGGTCAGCTTTCAGCCTCTGATTCTGCTATTGAGTTCAATAGGTTCTTCTCTTCCATTGGTTCATCCCTTGCAAATGATATTCCATCTTCCAGTACTGACATTAAGGACTATCTTACAGGTAACTATCCACAGTCTCTGTACCTAAAGCCTATTAACTCCACTGACGTCAATGAGATAATCCTTTCCCTTAAAACCAAGTCTGTTGCCCTTGAGGAGATACCAACTTTAATTTACAAAAAAGCCTCCAGATCTTTAGCCCCTGCTATTGCTTTGCTCTTCAACAAGTCACTTGAACTCCAAACCTTTCCCGATATTCTAAAAAAAGCGAGAGTAACGCCTGTCCACAAATGTGGTGACCCCACAGATGTTAACAACTACAGACCTATATCAATCCTGCCAAACTTGTCAAAAATTTTTGAAAAACTTATATACAAGCAGCTTTACTCATATCTAGCCAAACTCAATATACTTAGCCCTTGCCAATATGGCTTCAGACCCAAAAAAAGCACTAACGATGCACTTATTAGTATGCTTAACTCGATTCATACAGCTCTTGATAAAAAGGAGTTCCCTGTTGGGTTATTTGTGGACCTGCGTAAAGCTTTTGATACTGTCAACCACCATAACCTTCTTCTTAAATTACATCATTATGGAGTCAGAGGACACTCCCTACAATACCTCGAGTCCTACCTTACTGACAGGCTCCAATATGTTTCTGTGAATAATACAATTTCTCCCACCCTACCCATCAACATTGGTGTTCCTCAGGGCAGCATACTTGGCCCTCTCCTCTTTCTCATCTACATTAATGACCTTCCAAATGCCTCCCAACACCTCAAACCAATTCTTTTTGCTGACGACACAACCTTCATTTACTCCAGTCCTGACCCTCTTGCTCTAAATGCCACAGTAAATACTGAGCTAAATAAAGTCCATCTTTGGCTAACTGCCAACAAACTCACCCTTAACATTGACAAAACCTTCTATATTCTGTTTGGCAATAAATCCTCTAGTCTTATAAATCTCAAAATAAACAATACCCAAATTTGTAACAAATTAGATGGCAAATTCCTTGGCATTCTCATTGACCACAAGCTGAATTTCCAGGGACACATTCTAAATATACCAAAAAAAGTCTCTAAAACTGTGGGCATTCTTTCTAAGATCAGATATTATGTACCACGCCCTGCCCTGGTGACTCTCTATTACTCCCTTATCTATCCTTATCTCAACTATGGTATTTGTGCTTGGGGTTCTACTACCCAAAATCACTTACGTCCTCTAATTACCCAACACAAAGCCGCTATTAGGACAATATCCAACTCTGGCCCCAGACATCACTCGGTACCCCTACTCAAATCTCTTAATATGTTAGATATTAAGTCACTGCACATTCTCTCATGTGTATTATACATATATAAAACGCTAAACCATAATGCCAATCCTGATCTTAAAAGCTTCATAGAAGGTTGTAACAGAACCCATGAGCACCACACCAGAAATAAATACAGTTTTGATATTCCTAGAGTACGTCTTAATCAAACTAGAAATGCTCTGCAAATCAAGGGGCCCAGAATGTGGAATGACCTTCCCAACCATGTTAAAGACTGTACCTCTCTCAACCAGTTTAAGATAAAAACTAAACACTACCTAATAAATTCCCTGTAATCTACCTCACTCCTTTAATCAACACTGTTTGTCAACCTATTGTATTTGTGCTGCTTTTTCAGTCATGTTCCCCCTTTTTTTTTATCTTTATTTGTATTTGTTCTCAACACCTTTTAATCTTTATGCTCAATTAGTATTAAGTTCTAGATATTAATGTTTTTCTTGCCCGAAACGCATTGCGTAATAGTGGCTTTAGGCATTGTATGTACTAGCTCTATCTATATATCAATCCATTAATGTAACATCACTTGTATGTATATACCTTACCTGAATAAACATCTGAATCTGAATCTGAATCTGATTTAGCATGGAACAAATTTGTGTCCAAGACCTCTTCCTGTTACTCAATTTGGCTGTGTGTAACCAAACTAGAAGTGCTCTACAAATCAAGGGACCCAGAATGTGAAATGACCTCCCAAATCATGTCAAAGGCTGTACCTCTCTCAACCAGTTTAATAGTTAAACCAAGTATTGCCTAATTAACTCCATGTAACCTAAATTACCTCCTAAATGTCAACCCATGTCTTGCTATTTTTTAAACAATGCTGTTCACCAACATGTGCAATTGCTGATTTATGCTATGTTAACCCCCCTTTTTGTATTTTTTATTCCTTCTTTCAACACAATTTATACCTAATCCCGATTACTATTAAGTTTTAGTCTGTGTTTTTCCCCCCCCACACCTTGCCCGAAATGCTATGAGTATTAGTGGCTTTAGGTATTGTATGTACTAGCTCTGCCTCTAAATCCAACATTATGTTTGTAAATCAACTGTATGTACTTTTCCTGAATAAAATGTATTTATTATTTATTTTTTAATCAGTAAGTATTAAAAGATGGCACCAAGCTGGGAAGGCTATGTAGCACCATTGTGTGTAACAATAAACCAAAATTTTTTTAACAAATAATTATGCACCTGTATGGGAAAACAAATCCTGTCAGCTGTAAAAATATTGATGCAGTTATTTAAATGAAAAATATAATGAAAGAAATATTACTGGTTTATTTTTATCCTATCTTTTTGTACTGTACAGTATATCCAAGGAAGTGAAAAATTGAGACATAATGCACAATTTAATGAATGATTAGCATGGATTAGCAGTTAAAAGAAATATGACTTGTATTACATATCAACATGAGATCTTAATGATCCATGGTCAACATGATTTAGTAAGGATAATACAGTACTGTATTTGTAATAATACAAACTATAATTTAAAATCTTTATTACTGATTTTTTTTATTAAGAAGATTAGGTATACACAGCAATGTGCTGCTACCCTATTCTATATGGAATATTACACAGTGTAGATAAAAAACTAGCTATAAGTTTATCTAATACTCCCATCTCACAGGATGGTTAGACATACTGTACATGGAATCAATTTAGAAAATACCAGCCTCAATACAAAAAACAAATCAACTCTGACCAAACAACTCTAAGCAATTTTCACAAGAGGTAAGCACTGAATCATGGAAACATTATATAATAATTACTCTTACCAGTTTCTACAACACTCCTCTCAAACAATGTATTTTTAAACATGTTTAGGTATACACAGCAATGTGCTGCTTCCCTATTCTGTATAAAGGACCACACAGTGTAGATCAAAAACCAGCTACAAGCTCACCCAACATCCTCACCTCACAGGATGGCCAGTCATACATGGAATTAGGAGAGAACAAAATACTTAATGCTGATCTATTAGCCTCCACTGGCAAAATCTGGGTGCAGCACAAGAATATCTTCCAATATTCCTGAATGTATGAAGTAATTATAGAGCTCAAAATACCTCATACCATTTGGTATGAAGTCACTGATAACAGGACAATCACAGATATAGTGTTGGAGAGTATGTTCTCTCAAGTAGGACTGAAAACAGATGTTTTTTTCCACCAAGAGGGCTATAAACCCATGGAACCGCCTACCCGCTGAAGCCGTAAATGCCAAATTCCAGCTAAAAAATATCATTAAGACAATTGACGGGCCCTTTAACAAGCCGCCGGCTTTCTGTCCTCTTCGAGGTCACTAGATAGTTAGTGGCCCTTGGGTAAATTCAGTAAATATATACAATAATTGTCAGCGCATCTTCCGAGCAACAAGGACAGCTACACAGTATCTCTTAGAATTACGTAGGTAAACAACAAATGTAACATATTTGTTTACTACAATGTCGGTGCTGGCTGTAGAACATGAAAAAACATTGTTTTACTTCGAAATATACTAATTTTATAAGAAAATTCGACGTAAATAGGAGGCAGTAGAGCTCCGATAAGCCAGCGCTAAATCTTCAATATGAAGAATATTGCTGCTCTCTGATTGGCCAAACGAAACACAGTAGTGACCTCTATCGGCACGCAGGTGAACCAACAATTTTCTTCCTAAGTATACGTTATTGAATCGCACCTAAGCATCTTCTTAGGGCGCACTTAGGAACCTTCGTAGCAAACCCACTTACGAAGAAATACACAGAGCTTCCTGAATCTAGGTCAAGGGGGTTAATTATGTTGACTCAATGAGAGGGATAATAAGGTGGGACAAATCACATTGGGAGAGGAAAGTGTTGAGGTTATCCTCATTAGCAATTGTTAACATTTTACCTCCTGAGGTCTTTCTCACTTTAATCATGCCATCTCTAACGAAGCACTGGATGAATCGCATCTGGGTTTTGATTACGGATTTGACGCAGGCGGTGGAGGAGTTGCTGTCTTTTTCTAGTCAAGCACTCGGTGATGTAGATTCCCTTTCGTTGGGATGCAGCTGTCCGGACAAGTTGTGATTTTATGGACTGGGAAGCTAGCTTGAAGCGAATTTTTCGCTGGTTCAGACCTGATGAATTCTTTTTGCCTACTCTGTAGGCAGCAATAATGTCGGTTTTATTTAGAGTGACACGCAATTCGTCTTTTATGAGAGCCTGAACTATTTCAATACACTTTTCACCTTCACGTTCCACAGGAATATTTTGGGACGACACAATAACATAGTCAAGCAGCTTTTGCTGGTCCTGTTCATCCTGGGAGATGGAATGTTGGGCAGATGCCACATTTCCAGATGACACTAAGATCAATGATAAAGAAGGAAGTGAAAGTGATATTGAGACCTTACAAAGAGATCTACATGAACTCCACCAATGGTCAGATGACTCGCAAATCCTCTTTAATGTCGATTAATGCAAGACCTTGCCTGTAGGGCATAACATTCCACGTCACAACTACCAAATTGCCCACACTACCTTACAACAGATAGATGAAGAATACGACATTGGAATAAGAATCCATCATTCACTAAAAGTTGCACAACAAGTGGGAGCGGCAGTAAAAAAAGCGAACCAAACCTTGGGAATAATCAAGCGTGCCTTTACTTTCAAGGAAACTAAAGTAGTCCTTCAATTGTATAAGTCTCTGGTGCGCCCCCACCTGGATTATTGCATACAGGCATTGAGACCTTATCTTCAGAAAGACATAGCTGCTCTGGAGAAGATGCAACACCGGGCAACAAAAATCATACCAGAGATTAGTCATCTCTCGTATCAGGAAGGGTTGAGGGCCACTGGCCAAACAACACTGCAAACCAGGCATGACAGGGTGGAGCTCATCGAAACACTTAAAATACTAAACAATTTGGACGATGTCGATCCGGATACTTTCTTCAAAAGGGCAGATGTAACACGAACGAGGAGCGACGGGTTCAAGCTCAACAAGCCACAATGTAGGACAGAAAACAAGAGATGCTTTTTCACCCATATGGTGGTAAACCCGTGGAACAGCCTACCCGCCAAAGAGTGGATAAGGTAAACGCCAAAACTCTACTGGGTTTTAAAATACAGATAGAAAAGATCGTCCAGGCAAATGGGTAGGACCTTTGACAAGCCGCCAACTTCCTGTCCTCGTTGAGGCCACCAATATTAGTGGCTCTCAGGTTAATTAAAGGTCGGCAAAGATCAGTAACCAAAGAAAATGGGAAGAGCACCGTGGCGGGTAAGCGAGCGAGCGAGTGACGTCATCACAACAAAGGTTGCTATAGACGTCTCCACGACTCGTGAAGTTCGCCTGTCTTAAAGACCTGTGTTCACAATACCCGCCAAATTGTCCCTCCCACAGTACTCTCAGGACACTTATGGCAGTGTAAGTGTGTGGTGAGGCCACACCACTGAAGACATCGAGGATATACCACGAGGGAGAGACAAAACTGTTGAAGGAAGGAGTCACTGGCTCCACCTGACCACCTTGTTCCTCGCACTCTCATCATCCTTCGTAAGTACTTGAGTGCATTACCTGCTTGATACCTGCTTGATGGGGTTCTGGGAGTTCTTCTACTTCCCAAGCCCGGCCCGAGGCTAGGCTCGACTTGTGAGAGTTTGGTCCACCAGGCTGTTGCTTGGAGCGGCCCGCAGGGCCACATACCCACCACAGCCTGGCTGATCCGGAACTTCTCTTAGAAAACAGTCCAGTTTTCTCTTGAAGATGCCCAGCAAACATTTTCATGTTTTTAAAACATCCTAAAAACGACATTTCATTGTTTTCAGCACGTTTATAATTACGTTTAGAAAAGGTTTTTTGAGAACTTTTATATACAACCTTAGAACGTAAATAATTAACATTTCTAAAAACTTTTTTATGATCTTTTAATTACCTACATTAAAGCGTTTAGGGTAATTTAGGGTATAATAATTTTGTAATTCATATCTGAAATAGAAAGGGAGAGAAAGAAAGAAGACATATCTGAGATAGAAATGAACATCCTATATATGTATGTGTAAATTACAAATAAATAGGGTACAAAAAGAGAATTAAAATATTATATTTATTTAATTAAGAATGAGTAATACAACAAAATATATGTAATAGCTCGAAATATATAGACTATATCTATAACAGAATATAAAAGTAAAAATTTAAAAATCTATATATGCAATATGTGAACACAATAGATTTTGTGATCAAGCAGCCTGTGATTCATGTCATGCTGAGATCAGTCTGACGTTATAAGCAGTTATTGTTGCTTAAAACTAAAACAAGTAAAATTTTCCGAGTATACATATAACACTATAGTTTTTCTATGACTAATAATAAAAATCTATTAATCAAAAGTTTAGGACTAATTAACTAAAAATAAAAATCTACAAGTGAATGTAAACACAGTCAAGTATAATATTCATGTAGAAAGAGAAAGAAAAAGAGAGAGAAGGAAAGAAAGAGAAAGAAAGAAAGGGAGAAAGAGAAAGAAAAGAAAAAACAGTCATGTATAATATTCATATTAGCACCATGCAATATAACTTAGATTAAGTAAAAAATCTCAGACATTTTTAAATCAAATGAAATATGAGAGCCAGAGAGAGAGACCCAGAGCCAGAGAGAGAGCGCCACAGAGCCAGAGAGAGAGAGCGTGAGCCAGAGAGAGAGAGAGAGCCAGAGAGAGAGAGAGCCAGAGAGAGAGAGAGAGAGACAGAGAGAGAGAGAGAGAGCCAGAGAGAGAGAGAGAGAGAGCCAGAGAGAGAGCCAGAGAGAGAGAGAGAGAGCCAGAGAGAGAGAGAGAGAGAGAGAGCCAGAGAGAGAGAGAGAGAGCCAGAGAGAGAGAGAGAGAGGGAGAGAGAGCCAGAGAGAGAGAGAGAGAGCCAGAGAGAGAGAGAGAGG